>NW_017306366.1:2388115-2416870 GCF_000935625.1 Nanorana parkeri
AACAAATGTACTTTGGCTGCTGTTGTAACATTGGGCTTGTATCCTAGCAACAGCAGCTGCACAGGGAACCTTACAAGATGGGAGTTCTAGAAGAAAAGAGTGGGTGATATAGGAGTGTTCTGTTCAATTAACCTGTCAGGGCTATGAGATAACCACCCCAGCAGCATTTCTGTGACACTGTGTGGGATCAGTAGAAAATGTAGAAGGCTCGCTCGCACGCCTTATTTTTGTGAGAATAGTCTGAAACTGCTGTTGAGAAATAAGAGGGATAGTAGGTCCTTTAAGTTCCACATAACAGTCCAAACAAAGTGAAGTAATGACTCCTCCCAACTAGGGCTGCAACAACTAATCGAGATAATGGATTATAATCGATGATTGAAGTTGTCAACTTTTTCAATCATCGATTAATCGGCTTCTGATTAGTTGGCCCTGACCCCATATTACCACAGTCCATGGTGCCCTACGTCTAGTCACAGAAATTGGAAGGTCAATGCTACTGATTATATGACATAGTGTTAAAATTGAAAGCGTCACTATAAATTTAAATTGGTACACCTCTTGAAGCCTTAAGGTCAATGAATGTGTTCTTCTAGTCAACAAATCTGCCTACTGTTTTCTATAATCAGTTATACTCTCTACAGGAAGATGGGGGGGGGGGGTTTTTGGAATGTCTAGGTAAGGTGCATTTATCTTCATCCAACAGGTTTGTTTGTTTTGTTTTTGATAGATAAGGGAAGGGTTAGAACATCTTTCAGGTTCTAATATGTCCCCAGTGGGAATTTACCTCCATTCCTGTCTTTGTGACAGGTGGTCACAGGAAGTGAATGGGATCTT
Organism: Nanorana parkeri; assembly: GCF_000935625.1. Classification (NCBI taxonomy): domain Eukaryota; kingdom Metazoa; phylum Chordata; class Amphibia; order Anura; family Dicroglossidae; genus Nanorana; species Nanorana parkeri. Next base: position 2,388,950 of record NW_017306366.1, read on the forward strand.
ATCCTCAATTAACCCACATATGTTGTGGCAGGTCTACTTTATGGACACATCAAGGTCTAAATAGACCACACATGTTTTCACTGTGTGAAGCAGATAGATATTGGAAACAAAAGGGAAATCTCTACAGGAAGATGGGGGGGGGTGTTTTTGGAATGTCTAGGTAAGGTGCATTTATCTTCATCCAACAGGTTTGTTTGTTTTGTTTTTGATAGATAAGGGAAGGGTTAGAACATCTTTCAGGTTCTAATATGTCCCCAGTGGGAATTTACCTCCATTCCTGTCTTTGTGACAGGTGGTCACAGGAAGTGAATGGGATCTTATCCTCAATTAACCCACATATGTTGTGGCAGGTCTACTTTATGGACACATCAAGGTCTAAATAGACCACACATGTTTTCACTGTGTGAAGCAGATAGATATTGGAAACAAAAGGGAACAGAGCGCCACCTCCATGTGTAAAATCGTTTATTACAATAAATAAAACAAGGGATAAAAGTACTCACAAACAAACGTTTTCATCAGGCTTTAACAACAAACGAGAGGCCACACTGTCTGTTAACCCAACATGGTATCCCCCTGACGATGTAACAAGATTGATCTTGGCTGACTGTGGACTGTGATCTGACCACAGGCTACCGTGTCACATAGTCGGGGGGATACCATGTTGGGTTAACAGACAGTGTGGCCTCTCGTTTGTTGTTAAAGCCTGATGAAAACGTTTGTTTGCGAGTACTTTTATTCCTTGTTTTATTTATTGTAATAAACGATTTTACACACGGAGGTGGCGCTCTGTTCCCTTTTGTTTTCTATGTTCGTGGTGGAAGCCCCAGAGCCTTGGATGAGCAGCCCCTCAAGCCTGTGTGAAAAATTGTGATAAACTGTTGAAAACTTTGAGTGTGCAACAGCAAGTGGATCGTTCAGCTGGCAGCCATTAGCGCCAAGAGTTAAAGGAAAAATTTAGTCAGATAGATATTGGAGACTAGAGTCCCCAAACTCCTTCCTCCGTGGGAGTAAACACTGTGCTGACATTGAACCTAGAATTCCCACCCACAAATTAATTGTTCACCCTATTTCCCTTGCAAAGAGATGTAGCTTTTCTTTTTCTTGTCTTCTCTCTTCTATCTCTTTTAAATCTACTCTAGTCTTTCATTTGTATTTATTACTACCTCCATCAGGTGATAGTTGTGCTAGAAACCACAACCACTCGCCTCTGACATACCCCCTCTGAGCCCTACTGCTGTGTGGGGATACCTTGGGTTGAGGTTTTATTTTGTTTTATTCTTTTGCCAATTCACTTATTTGCTGACCTATTTTATTTTGTTGTTCAGCTATATAACTGTTAATTTTGGATTGTTTTTTTCTGGGCAATTGCATATTCTTTGTTTCTTTGTGTTAACTAATTTTTCAATAAAACTCTTGTAAAACAGAGAGACAGAGCTGCCTGGCCTCTGACTGCCACTATATATACTCTGACATGTAGCATAATATATGATATACACAGCACTAAAACGGAAACACATCACATTGTAATGAACCACTGCACATCTGTAACATGATTTACCTTTATGGGCACAAGGTTACTGCTTCTATCATTGTCCAATGTTCAGTTTACATAAGACTTTGCACCTATATCACAATTCATATGTCTGAATTGATTGATTTGTGGTATGTTCCTAACATGGGCCTGAACTTTGTATGTTATTTACTCCATCCCAACAATGCTTTAGATGTGCTGCTTCTAGAGCTTCAATGTATGAGTTGCTGAGATGGCATTTACAGAAGCTTTACATCCATGGTTTTGGGAAAATTGCAGGTGATTAAACACATCATAGTTTAGGATAGTGCTAAAGTTCAGGTGTACCTTTTATAATAATAAAAAAAAAAAAACCTGTAGAGGTTCTCCCACCCCTCCCATCTATTGTACCTAAAAACAGACCTTAGATGCAGCATGGACCATGCACTGGGTAGTTTTTCAATCCTATTTTTCTTAAAGTGTCTGTGCTTTAGCCCAATTCACCTCTCCCATTTATCTCTATAGAGCTTGCAGTCAAGAAGAGAGCCAACTTGTTTCTCCTGTTCATCTCTGTAGAGCTCGCAGTCAACAGTAGAGCCAGCTCAGCTTTTACATTCATTTCTATTGCGCTTGCAATCAACAGGAGAGCCAACTTGGCTCTCCCATTCATCTCTATAGAACTTGCAGTCAACAGGAGAGCCAACTTGGCTTTTACATCCATCTCTATAAAACCTGTAGTCAACAGGAGGGTCAGTTTGGCTCTTCCATTCATGTCTATAGCTTGTATTCTTGCTTGCACACTGCAAAAAGAGGGTTCAGAAATAAATGGAATTAAGAAGTAGTGAGATGGGCATTCTAGAGCAGGTCCACGTCTTTGTGTACAATAGACAGGTGGAGGGTGGTGAACCCATAAAGGGTTTTTAGTACCTGCACAGGTGCACCTGCTCTTTAAGTATGTTTTTTTTAAATAAATATTTGGACATTTGTAATATTTTACTAAAAGTTCCATCATGTTTAGGTTTTATGTTAACATACAAATAAAGCATGCTTATAAATGGTAATTGATATCATTTTCATGGAAGAAAAGCAGGATTCAAATGTTTACTTTAGATCACATTTGACCATACTAAAATATAGTGCTAGGAGTATATATGTGTATTACCTGTAAGACAGTATGAGCTTTCCGGCAAGGATTTGCCATCTCCATGTTTGATGCTTTCAATTCTTCTTCCACCCCTGTCTCAGGAAGAGAATCTGCTTCCAAATTATCCTGAAAATGCAAACAGATATCATTTGAATGCCACATACCTTGCAGCTTTATTTATTATACTGTATATCTTATTTGATAAGAAATGTGTGATTAATAACTTATTGTAAAAAGAAAACTTGTAAAGTAACCAACAATAATCAATCACGGTCCTTCTTTTAGCTCTTTACAGTGGTCTGACTAAACAAATGCTGGTTCTCATCATTATTGTATACCATTACTTTTTGTGCTTTGATATTAAATCAGATCACTTGTACATTTGTATCGGGATCTGGATACATTCAATATTGTGACCTCTGTGTGTCACCTCTTGTTTCTTCTCATTTTATGTCTGGTCTGATCAGTTTGTTTATTCTTGTTTTTTTCTGTGTTGGCCCACATTGTATCTGCTCAGTTTTTGATTTGCCCTCCCCTCCATTACTCCTCAGTTGAGCAACCTCTGAGGGTGTATAAGGAAGCCAACTTCCTGAAGAGATTGATGGTACATTGTATGACATCCTGTTTAATCATATCTGCAATTCAGCCACTAGATTTACATATCCCATTTTGCTGTTACTATATTTAGTTGTATCCATTTTCTCCTGGTTTTCCCTTCCTATCCTGTGCATTCAAACTTGGCATCTGAACTTGTATCTCAACTGTTTAATTACATGTGTATTTTTTTTGTGTGTACCATGTCCATCACTATCACCTTGGTGTATATCTAGGCCTCAATCATATCCTGAAACCCTTTCTAGATTACTCTGTTCTGCAATTCGTTACAATCTTTGTCCTGGGTATCAGCTCTGCCTTTCTATCTATATGCCCTAATTTTATCTGTTTATTGATTGTGCTCCACCCTGTTGATTGTGTAATTTACCAGATTAACCCTGATTGTGCTCCTCTTCCTCGCCTGTGTATTTGATCTGCTTCTCAGGTCAGGGCCACAAAATGAAGAAATGGGCCCATGGGAATGTCACCCCCTACCTTACCCTGTTTCTTTCTTCAAAATCTTTTTTTTTGGCTGTACTTCTCTTTTGGGTCACAGGAGTAAATTTACTAATGTTCTGAACTCAGGGGATAGTGTGACAGTGAGGTGTGCTCATCAGTGAGCTTCTTCTTTCCTTGCTTAGTCACAGGCTGGGGGTGAAACAAGACCTAGTTGTATTGTTTAACCGCAGTACAGAAAAATTAGGTCTTCTGCCTGCCTGACGCGCAATGCGTAAGGAAGCACATTAAATGTGTTGGTGCAATACAGTGCAATTCTTCATGAATAGCACCCCAATGCACTTTCTGAAGAATGTTTGTTTTAGCACAGCGCAACACATGACAACACACTAATGTGTGTTGTGGTGCACTCTCAAAAAATAATGCATGCACTTGTCCTTGTCAGCGAACCATACAGCAATGCACGCTGCAAAGCGCATCTGTCAGCAGGCGCATTGGGATGCCTTTCATAATGAATGGCACCGTATTGAACAAATGGATTTAACATGCATTGCCCTTCAGTACCCCAAACAGATAGTTTGAATGGGCCCTAGAAGGGAGAACTGTGTTAGTTGTAGCTGATAAGATGATGTAACTATTTAATTACACAGCAAGCAGGATACGTTGCCTTTATAATTAAACACTTGTGTGTGCAACACTCGTCAAGGCTAACAGTGGTGCACAGTTTGTTAGCTGTGTACCTATTTTCCAAAAAACAATATAGTAACTCGGCAGTTCTCTGTGTGGATCAATGTTTTCTTCAATGTGCTAACAATCCTGGCAAGCTTTGATCTTGTACTGGAGCCAAGGACAAGGGAGGTTGGCGTCCCAAGCAGTAGCAGTACTTTGATTTGGATATGTGGAGGTCATGTCCATACTCCACTTATCTACAGGAAGCTCTCTTATGAGGAAGTTACTGACCCCAGATGGTATTGGGAGACAACTGCAAAGAACAAAGTGACTCTATTAGTTTATTCAAGATGGAGATGCAGCAAATGTCTGTTTTGTCCAGCAGCAGATGTTTTAGGAGAAAAGAGACAATTTTCTCCACTCAAGTACGACAAGTGTAATGTGTTAACACCATCTTCTACTGATTATCAGCATGACATGAAAAATGCCTTTTATAAGTTGCACAGGCTTTTAATCAAGCAGATAAAAGGGTTGGATGTAGCAATCTTTAAAGCAGAACTCTTGGGAATTTTTTTTAACCCTTGCAGTGGGGGCTACCCCTGCACTGGAAGTGTTAAGTACTTGTTTTTGTCTAGGTTAAAAAATAACTAAGTTATACTCCCCTTATCCTCAGAGCCGGTTTGCTCTTAGACCACTCCCTTTCCCCTCTGCTGCAGTGGTCCAAGGTCCAGTGAGTCATCATGTTCTATACACTGTGTAAAACCTTCAAACTCTCACATATTCTAGAAGTTCTCCTGAACACTTCCTAAATTATCACAAAGATAGCTCAGCTTCACATCCTCAAGTCAGCTAAGCACTTAAAAAAAAAATAGAATGATATAAAATGAATTTGGGTACAATGTTGCGTGACCGAGTAATTCTCAGCCAAACTATCAAACTAAATAATGGCCTGGTAATGGAGCGGGTGTAACATGTCGATCCTCAAATGGTTAAGCCACATTCCTCTGAACCTGGCCCTCTTTTGTCATTGCCTTTATAGTCCCACAACTACCATATGTGTATTGGAAAACAACCACCGAAATCAAAAAGAAAAACTAAGACAGATCAAGGTAAAAAACTGCACAACAAGATGTAAGAACAGCAAGTATCATCTAATACCTTGGTTATCAACTGGTGGGTCGTGACACATAAGTGGGTCTCGACCCCGTGTTCAGTGGGTCGCCGCATGCCTTCCACTTTTCTAGGTGAGAGGCTCCTCTGCCTCCCTCTAGCGCAGCACTGTCAGTTCTCGTGCCAAGCAGCCATTCAAAATATGCTGCCCGGCGCAGAGTTTCAGCTTGAGGTGGAATTGGATGGGGCTATGGTCGCGAGGGAGGTCCATCCATATGTGCATTGCTTACAGCTCCCTCACATGTTCTATAGAGGTGCCTGGACCAGAGTAACTATTCATTTGTATGGTACATCTCCCACCCACAGTTCCTATGCCCGCACCAAAACCTGCAGTACCCTAATGTTGTGCGTTCCATTGCAGTGCAACTTAGGTCGCAACTTAATGACCAAGTATAAATGTGGGTCCATGAGGTTACACGGGTTGAGAACCACTGATCTAATAGATACTTTGGGACAGGATCTCATACTAGTTAGCATAGGAATGTGCACAGAGCAGGAATCAAGGGCAGATTTCCCGTCACATTTCCTTTGCTGCATAGGACATCCTCCGTATTACTATATATATTGCTTGTTCTGCATCACCTTCCTCTAAATCAGAGCGGACTTTTGTTTTTATTCAGCAACTCGTCTGCAGTTTGAACACAAAAACATATTTGCTTTGAACCTCCCGGTAATTTAAACCATCTGAGTTTTGCTTTAGTACTTCAATTACAAGGCACTCAGCAATAAACTAGCACTGGCACACTACGCATTCTTATTAAAGTCCTAATGATTGTAAGCCCTCACGGGCAGGGCCCTCCTTACCATCTTGTCTTAAATTGTATTGTGACTGTAATGTCTTCCTTATATTGTAAAGCGCTGTGCAAACTATTGGCGCTATATAAATCCTGTATAATAATAATAATGAGAAAAAATAAATGATGTTGGCATACAGCCATGGCTTCAATTTATGTATTTCAAACAAATAAAAAAGGGAAAGCGCAGACTATAAAGAGATTTGAAACACTTTTAAAAATGTGGTAAGGAAAGATGTTTAAACATATTACTTAGAGTGGGGAAGGGTTATAAACTCTTTATTGTTTTCAGTGTCCCTGTTGGGTAGATTTCCCTTCACTTCATGTCCTGGTGACCAAACAGGAAGTGAGGAGATCCTCATTGTGGGACCATAGGCAGCAGTATAAAATGCCACAGCCACCCCCCTCTTTGGAAGGATGTGTTTTCACTATCTGTGCCTTCATTGGGTAGATGTTGATCAGTTCCTGTGTTGGTGACCATAGAGGAAGAGAGGGATTATTTTCCCAATGACTAGATAACCTGTAAGGTTCAGAAATATTTCCTTTCTCAATTATGCTGGTGTTGTGCTTTAAATTCATGGAAGCATGGAAGAAGTGTTTTTGTTCCACCTTTGTTTAGGAAATACTATAGTTGATATAGCCGATGCTAAAGTCACAATGTTTTTTTCATTGGGTTCAAAATAGGATTTACAGTATACATCTGTTGCAAAACAACTACAACACAAAATGTTGAAACAGCTATGCATAGACTTCTTTAGTGTGTGGGTAATTGTTCAGGAACAATATGAATCATGCTCAGGGCATGCTGTCTTTGCCGACTGCACTATTATTTGTATACTTAGCTTGGCTAAACAAGTGGTTTCAACCTAAGGGGTGGTGGAAGGGATGAGAGAAGGAAGCCAGTACTGACCTATCTAGGTGACAGATTTTCTAGCCTGTATAATAACTAATTCTACCCAACAGTGGCCATCTTTCTCAGAGATCGAACCCAGTAGAAAATGGCTACATCAGGGGACTTGACCAGTTAACTCAGCACATGAAAGGAATAAAAGGTTGACCATCCAGGAAGGAGATTTCGGCCAATTCCAAATCATCTACACTGTCACATTTATAAAGGGGTAAAATGTATGTATATATATATATATCAGTCAGACCACATACTCTATATATTTTGGCAAACAGATCATAGATTTAATAAACTTATTTTCTGGAGGTCAACAATGTAGGCCCAGGTTCAAAGCCTTTCATTCCCTAGTCATTCCTTAATTATAGTCCCAACATATACATTGACCATACCTTTCTGGGATGTATAATTATTCAATGGGCCTTCATTACTGGTGATGTCAAAATATATGATATGGCTACCACAACTGAAGCTTGCCAGTAAGAAAAAGTAGTGTGGAGCAGAGGCAGGTTGGGACGCTTTCTCCTTAAAGGAATCCAAAGGAACACTAGTACACTTCCCAAGTCCCAAGTACATTTCTATTTAAGACATACAGTGGGGGATTTATCAAAACTGGAGCAGAGAAAACCTGGAGCAGCTGTGCATGGCAACCAATCAGCTTCTCTATTTCATTTTCAAAACTTAACTGAACAAACTGAAGAGAGAAGTTGAATGGTTGCTATGGGCAACTGCTCCAGATTCTGCCTGCTCCAGTTTTGATAAATTCACCTCTAAGTATATTAGTGAGGAGAACTCTAACAAGAGGGCCTTCAAAAAGATGTTCTTATGATGCAGATCTTGACTTTCCATGCACCCTTTGCAGAAAACATAAGACAGGGTGGTCCTATCTGGCCTCCTGGTCACCAGCTGTCTCCTGTACTATGAACACTGCCTGACTCTATTTATAAATCAAAAACCTGGATTGATTTATTTATCTTATAGATGCGATAAGTTCCATGCAATGATCAACAATGCTCTTCTGACTCCCTCAGAAGAAATATTACTTATGTCTTTCTGTCTAGAGGTGCCTACTAAGTAGTTTGTTTCTTTTCCTTGGTGATAGGCTAAATTAAAACTGTAAAATTGAAAGATGTTTAAACCTTCTTAAGAGACATACAGACTATGTGAATAATGCAGTTGCTGAATTCAGTATACATATGAACAACGTCAGGGTGAAATAAGAAAACCCATACTGGGTTAGTGACTCCTAGTATTGGAGATGGAAGGTCATCATGACAAAGAGGCAGTTAGTCATAAATGGCAATCTTGAGGCTGCTCTGAGAAATGCTTTCTTTTAATACAAGTATTTCTTTCCATTCAGTGTCATGTTCACATCCCTCTCCTAAAGAAGTGTAAGCCATTGCCATGATCTCATAGGTCATGAAATTCTATGAGGAATACCAACACAATTCACATCAGCATCTGTCTGTTGCTTTAGAACCAACAATGTAAAAGGAAACATGTGGATATATCTTGCAGCAATCAAGATTTCATACAGTGGGATCTTTTCAAATACTGTATATCTAAAGGCAAACATTTTTTTTCCATTTTGAATAGAGAAGGGAATTGTCAAAACCTATCTCAGGATTTATTTATTTTTTGCCATTTGGATACTCTTGGCTAGATTTCCCTTTATTTTCCTTTCCCCTATACACAAAAGGAAGTGGGAGGACATTTGGGAGTGGGAGGGGAAGTGAAGGAAGTGCCCTCTTAGACAGCTGTCAGCGGAACAAGTGTCCATATTGGAAGATTCCACCTCTCTTGCTTTTCGGGTGACAGCTAAACATTTTTGAGTTTCAGTGGTTACCAGAAAAAAAAGTGAGTGTAAATCAGGGTTTCAAGCCCTTTAAAAAAAATCTAGAACGTATAAAATGTTTTGACTTAAGATACACTTTAAAGCTGAATTTCCTCCTTTCTCTTACCAACATGTTAAATACATTTTTAAATAATACCTTTTTGTTTTCATTATATACTTTATTTTAGACACAATTACATCATCAATGGGTCCCTGTGCTTTTCTGTGCAATGCAGGCTAATCATGGCTGGCTGGAGGGATTGGTGGGGTATTGTACAGAGATTCCTGACAACATCACAGCACCCTGCTTCAGCACTCTTAAGAGCCCTTAGTCCTTCTCCAAGCATTAGGCTGGCTCTTGGTATGAGTTATTCAAACATCAAAATTCCTTAATAGGTGGATGGCAGTTTGGACGAGTGGTCATTCTTAGGTAGACTGTATCTGCATGAAGACTGGCTTAGGTAATGCTCACAGGTGATGCTGAGCCTCCATGACTGGGAGAACTGAACTCCAAAGAATGTAAGGGGCGGTCCAGAAACAGTAAGTCTCGTAAGAAAAGCACTAGATGATGCTGGACGTCCTTCAGCCAAGAAATGAGATGGGCTGAAGAAATTACCTGATTTGCTGAAGCTTCTAATGTACAGTGTGACAAGCTCACAGTGTGCCATCAAATCAAAGTAAGTAATCCTATTACAGGAGAAGACTGAAGGTAAGGCTGGAGTTCAGCTTTAACTATGTTTTGAACTAGATGTTCATGAATTGGAGGTCAACTATGTTCTCTAAGATTGCTATATCACAGCACATTTTGAGTCACGTGCAGTGTTTAGAAGAGACTATGAGCTCAGAAAACTTATGATTTCCCTCCTACTACATTGTAAGCTCTCATGATCTGAGCCCTCCTAACCCTATTGTACTGAAATTGTATTGTAACTGTACTTTCCTCCCCCCAATTTGTAAAGCGCTGTGCAAACTGTTGGCCCTATATAAATCCTGTATAATAATAATTTGGTATTATCCAGATATTTCCTCTAAAATAAACCATGATTAACTGTCTATCTTTACCATGTTAGAATGACAGCATGTATAAATGTACAAAAGTACAGTACACATGATCTCTATTACAGCGAGAAGTCCTGTTTAATAATAGCCCAAAATAGGAACTTACAATTTCTTTGTTATGTACTCACTTGTTGTTCTGTGTCTCTGTGATGCCAGCAGGAAAGAGAAATTCTGCTGTAAAGTCTACTCAGTGATCCACAGCACCTCTCCATGTCTCCCCTCCGGGGGTAAGGAGGGATGAGCCATTCACCATACCTGACCTCAGTGGCATAGGCGGCACTCCACCTTTCTTTGTTACAGTGCCTGTGAGCGGACAGTAACCTAGCTGTGTGATTTTGGCAGGATATGAGTAAAGGAAGCGAGGGAGGAGAGAGCCATTGTATATCCAGGAGACTGGGGGTGGAGGACAAAGAACAGCGCAAGTAGTGGTTTCTGGGATAACAGGACAAATTATACACTAAAGCTGAAAGAGTGAGCAATTTTATGAAGAAAAAGGATAACATTAAATGTAACCTAGTGGAAAAAGTATACTGCAAAATTACATTATACTACTTACAGCACAAAAAAAGTGACTGGCAGAATTATATTGTTACATAGTCATGTTAATAAAACCCACAAATCCAAAGAGTTCAACTTATAGAGACAAAAAGAATTGAGAAACATCCATAAACAGAACCATATGCCCAGTTTCCCACAGTTGATCCAGAGGAAAGCAAGTAAACCCCTATAGGATTATGTATTATTAAATGTTACTATATCTAAATGATAGGTGGGTAAAGATAAGGGCTCGCTTTATACATAGCACAAGTCATCGTTCTTTCATCCAATGAGATACAAAGTTAAAAGAATATCGTGCTTTTGAAGAAAGGTTACATAGTTGCAAAAATAATCACCTTCAACTCTCAAACACCAATCCCGTAATGCGGGAGCGTGTGGGATGTAGTACGCAATCCCCAATCGCATGTTACAATCTTAGATGGGATGCGGTGCCAATTTTTCTTAATAGAACCCCCAACGCATCAAGTCAGTGCATGTGCATTGTATTGCACCACATTGCATGGTAGCCTAATAAAAAATGTGCAATGAATAGCCAACCGCACTCCTTACCAGTATGCCCCTTAGAGTTGGGTGCTGAAGTGGCTGCGGATGGCACCACTCCAATCCAACAAGATACAGTACGTCACCAGCACACCAGTAAAGTGTGAAAACATCCATATTGACACATGTACATCATGTAACAAAGAAGGCAAGGCTACTTTGGGTCCCTTCATCAGGCTGAATATATATATATATATATATACAGGTGAAACTCGAATAATTAGAATATCGTGCAAAAGTAATTGCAGTAAGTTCTGCAAAAGGGGCCCAAACCAAGTACTGAGTACATATGCTTGCTTGTACTTTTCAGAGGTCCGATATTGTTCTATGTACAATCCTTGTTTTATTGATTGCATGTAATAATCTACTTTTTTGAGGTTGTGGATTTGGGGTTCTTGGGGTTTTCATGAGCTGTAAGCCATAATCATCACAATTATGACAAATCACGGCTTGAACTATCTTGCTTTGCATGTAATGTGTCTATCTCATATATTAGTTTCACCTTTTAAGTTGCATTAGTGAAATAAATGAACTTTGCACGATATTCTAATTATTCGAGTTTCACCTGTATATATATTTTGCACCTGACGAAGGAACCCAGAGTGGAGCAGAAACATTGCCTTCTTTGTGACATGATGTACTGGTGTCAATAAAGACATTTTGGACACTTTACCCCATGTGCTGGTGACATACTGAATCGTATTTTTTAAAAAGGTGCAAGCGCTTCTTTTGGCCATTTAGCTGAGGTAGGCAGGCCATTCAAGTGGGGTGAATGACACTTAAACCCGCTCTTGATTTAGAGGAAGGCAACTCTTACAAACGAGGTCCAAGAGGGAAAAAAAATCCTTCATGATCAGCCTGTCTGTGTCATCATCTGTCCCTGACCATATGTAATCAGTGGATGGTCGATTACATCCCAACAGCCGCAAACAGCTGCAGCCACTGTCAGCCTGTCATTTCTTTGTACAGGCTTCCCAGACGCACCTAGTCGCAAACACACCGTCATTCTGGCTGTAGGAATCCTCTGATTATTTCTGCTGGAATCCGCAATATACCCCTAATTGTAAGTGTGAATGGGGCCATGGGGTCAGGATATAAAAACAAATTTTTACTGTGCACATACTTCCTCCATGTTTGTGGCATACATTTCACACTATAGCACACACCTGTGTCTTCAAACCCTAATTAAACTTATTGCTGCCTCTAAAGTTTAAGAAAATACTACAGAAGCCACATAAGTAAAGCCACCCATGTTTAAAGGAGAAGTATTGGGAGAGGAAAATGTACTCTTTTCAATACTTAATGCTGGTGTGGGACACTGCAGCTGTCACCATAAATTGAGAACTATCCCAAAATGGCACCCACAATTTACTTCTATGGAATAGCTACAGAAATGAGGGACACATGTGTCATGTGTGTTCTGCAACACAGTCTAGGAAGAATATCGGTGAGAGAACTTTTTGGAAGAGTGCAGCTGAGAGAGACTTTAGAGAGATTTTTCTGGTCAGATTCCCGTTCAGTTTCTAGTGCAGCCATTTTCAAACAGGGGAAACCCAGCATTAGAAGGTAGGACTCTGAAGTGAAGGGGGGCTTCTGATGTGAGGAGGAGACTCAGATGTGAAAGAGGGGGCATACCAGATCTAGCATAAGGGTCTGGTATAGATTTGGGGGGAAACCACATGTAATTTTTTGCATTTTTACATTTAAGTTTTTTACATTCTAGATTGGGGCGCCTTGAGATTTTGCATACTTTTAAAGGGTGCCATGACTGAAAAAGGGTTGAGAAACGCTGGCTCTGAGGACAGTTCAGAGAAGTTGTAGCAGGCCCCACCTTTTTTCTGTTCGCCTAATACAGGGATGGCCAAACTGCGGCCCTCCAGCTGTGGTGGAACTACGAATCCCATGAGGCTTTGCAAGATTCTCACAGCCACAGACTCCCGGAGAGAGATGCTTCATGGGATTTGTAATTTCACCACAGCTGGAGGGCCGGAGTTTGACCATCACTGGCCTAATAGAACTGAGGAGAGCGTACTGCTTTATTGTAAGTGCCGCATGGTCTTCACAAGCAAGTTCCTTGTGCTACAGTAAATGTCTCTCAGATTTGTAGAGTTAGAACAGGATATACAGTGCTGTAATATCGCCAGTTATTTGTTCATTTTATCAGGAGCTAGTGTAATGGACTGTATTGCAGTCAAGGGAGAACTCTTCAGCTACATACAGACAATTGTTTTACAATAGTGTCTGAATAAAATAAACTGTCTAAGAAGTTACATTCCTCAAGGTGAATGATCTAATGATCTAAACGGGCCCACACACCTCTTTTTTATTCAATGTGTACTAACATAGAGACAGTATAGCCGTTGCTACTTTGTCTGCGTTGCTACCTGATCTGCGAGCTCCCCAACAGACAAGCTTGGGACATATATTACAGTTATTTCAGCTGGAAGGGGTAAGTGAACCATTATAGGTTTGTTCTCTCTTTGTCCCCAGGGACCAACTCTGAGTTCTTGTTTTAGAGGGCCTACTTTTAGAGGGCCTACGTGGTCTTTATCTCAACTCTATCTTTAGCAATCTCAAGGCTGAAGTGGAGATATCCCTCACTTTTGTCTTTCACAACTACATAACTCAGCTAATTTATCCTCCTGCTCTGTACTGTGATTGGACAGTTGTCAAGGACCTGCTAGAGGTACTCCTGTCTTCCCTGGGTCATGGTGTCTACCTGATGCTCTTGCTCTATCTTCCTCGTGTTTTGCTGGCCCTTTTTCTTCTTCTTTGCATGCTCCTTTGTCCTGTGCACTCCAGGACTCTTTTCTGTGTCAATTGTTGCATTCCTCCTTAAGGACTCCAAAGTCCATACTCTAATTGCTGGTTGTACAGTTAAGATTGTTTTTGTTAGGGTTTGCATCTTTGTGATCTTGGTTTCCTGTGATATCGTTCTTGTTCCTTGTTGCTTTCGTTATCCTCTCCTCAGAGAGTTCTTATTTACCTGGTCATTGCCAAATTTCCGTTCCTGTGTTCTTGGATCTGTTTTCTAGCTCGCTTGGCTCCCAGTTCCTGTCTGTTCTCAGTTTGCCTAGAGCCTGTTACCAGGACTGTATTTAGATTTTTTCCTGCCCTAGGCACATCTAAATGGTGACACCCATTTGTGTAAGCTTACCCCTCTTGTGTCATATAATTATATTGGCAAAAACAGGGCTAGAATTAATTATTGGTGGCAGAATAATGGTCAGCTTTTCAAACGGAAACTCTTTATCTGCACCGACCACCAAAAAAAATGAGAGATTGTTTCATGTTTCTTGAACTGCAGTGAGTCTCATGACTCTGAACTTGCTGACTAAAGGCCGTGACACACTGCACGCGAAGCAAAGCTATCCGGCACGGAGCTTTGCGTGCAGTGTGTGAGCTGAGTGCAGTCAGATGATTGACTGCACCTTCAGCCAATCGGCTCGTGCTTAACAACCGGCCAGACGTCGCATCCCGTCGCACCGGTTTATACGCGTGAGCCGATTGGCTGAAGTTGAAATTGTTCATCTCGGCACGCTCAGCTCCGCGAGCTCTCGCCAGCTGAGGTGCCCAGAAGAAAATTACATGACACACTGCTCGCAAAGGCAGCGTGCCACCGCTCCGCGCTGCTTCGCCTGCAGTGTGTCACGGCCTTTATACTTTTGACTAGTAATGAGCCTGGGCTTGAGTTCAACCAAGCCCCCTCGAAACTGTGTCTGCCACACCCCTCCTGGCCCAATCAATTGAGCAGGGTTGGGTGAACTCAAGTGAACTGAGTTTACACCAAGCCCACTCATAATTGTGACCACCACACCCCCCTCCCAGCCCAATTAGTGGGCAGCAGAATGTGCATTTCCTGCCCCACAAATATATGTCACAATGGGCGGGGAATGCAACTGCCACCACTGATCTGGGAGAGAGGAGTTGTGGTCACAGTTTTAATTTTGTGCAAAACCACCAATAAGACTCTGCCTGTCCTGACTTTGCCTGTGTAATTTACTACATCTCTGCTCCAGTCACTGGCACTGATGCTTAGCTCTGGTTCTCCTTGGCAACAATTTTTGACTATTCAGTTTGACTATTTCATGGTTCCTATCATGTTCTTTCTTAGGAACAGGCCTCCGCTTAAGAGCAGATAATCGGACATTTCCATTCTTCGGGCCATCTGCTTACCAGTCCAAGCATATAACAAATCCTTGAAAGATGGCTGGTAAAGGTGCTTTACTACAACAGTGAAGGAGAAGCAGCAACTGATGATATAATACCTTTGTTTTTTCATCCTTTCAACACGTTTCTTATCAGAACATAGTTATGCAGTGCAACTGATGGGCCTCTATTACTGCTTCTCCCGCCTCTAGACTGAATTCTTCTGTTCAAGACATAACATGCGGCTCAAACCAAATCAAATTCAGGTATTTTCACTCGCATTTGAAAATAGATTGACTTTTTCTGAAAATATAATCACATTCATTTTTTAAAATTTGCCAGGAGTTCAGCTTAGAATGTCCTATCTATAGAGGCTTATAAAATCTCATCACCCATGTTGGAGGAGCTGCAAGGGTATTGGAAATGAAACAAGTCAATAAAAGAATGCAGTGTGAGAAGTCTGGGATGAGTGAGCACCATGTTCACATATCTGACTGCTTTTTGATGTCTGCTTTAAGTTTCCTTTCAACACGGTGTAAATACAATCTGCATAATATGACTAAGCTCCTGTGTTTTCTAATGGCTAACTCATACTTGTTGGTTTCGAATGCTAAGTGCTTGATATAGGGCCGGTGTGAGCTGCTGCAGGGCCATGGTGCAACACTGTATATCTGCCAGCAGGTGGAGTGGACACAAGCCTGAGCTCAGCATTCCTGCACAAACCAGGGACACCATCTGAAAGCAAACTTTCCTACCGCCTCTCTCTTACAGAATTGGAAAACTTTTTTTTAAGAATAGTGCCTTTTATGTGCTGCGCCACCTAGGTGAGAATTACATACAGATGCTCAGATGCTTCCAGGGATTGCCACGTCATATCCAACAGGGTATTGTTTTATTTAGGGGCTGGCTATGAGGTTCTGTGCATGAGCAGATGTGCCGCATGGTATGTGTCCCAAATACCTGACAGAGACCTGTGGCACATCTGTGCGCATGCGGAAGATTCCCGTGCATGTGCACAAATGGTGTGGGTCTCTGCAAGGTCCTAGATACCAGAAACCAGTGGCATCTACATGGGAATCTCTCACATGTGCACAGATGTGCTAAAGGTATCTACCAGGTATTTCGGAACTGGCAAATACCTGTGGCACAGGGTGTCTAAAAATGGCTGCATGGGAAAGGAGGAGTGGGAGGGAAATATTGCTAGGGTGAAGATCCTCTTGAAGAAAAAGTGAGGAATTGTACCGCCTTTGGTCTGCAAATAATAAGCAGCCACTTGTGGATTGAGCTGGCCATACACCTTACAATTATCTGCAGATTTTCTGTGGTCAGATGGAAAAGGTGCAACAGATTCCTCCATCTACATTTAACTGTGAGGATGGAGTAATCTCCACCTGGGCCAATCTGTTGCACTTTTTCCATCTGACCACAGGAAATCTGCAGATAATTGTAAGGTGTATGGGCACCTTAAGGATGAGCTTAGGTTAGAAACCAAACCGAGTCTGAACATGAGCTCCTCTGAACAAGTGCCATGGACGCTCCCACCCAATCAATTTACCTAATATGGCCACATAGACATATTAGGTAAATATTGTTTATCAAATATAAGCATGTAGTCATATAAGGTCAATGATGTCACTGTATCCCGCCCTTGCTTATGTCAAGTTGTGGGCAAGGAATTGCCCACCAGCAGCTGACTGGGGGGCATGGAAGGAGCTTCCTTTTGTGTTCAGAAGGGGCTACTTCCGGGTTCAGAGGAGCTCAGGTGGGGACCAGGTTGGGTCCAAACCTGAGCTTATCCCTACTTGCGCATGATTATAAGACTTTCTGTGAATGAAGTGTAAGTGCATCCTTTACCATGAAACAGATGTGCTCAAGTCCTTCCTGGGTGACCTGAACATGCAGCAGAAAAAAGGGCTGAAACACAGATATAAACTGCGTTTAGTCAATGCTACAGGAACATTAAGCTGCTTGCAGTCACAGCCCCACAAGCTCCTAAGCAGTTGGGCAGCTGCTGAGTGAATGCAGGTGGAGTTTACTAGAATACCATAGCCTTCAAAGGAATTCCTCTGCAGTGGTAAGAAAGCAAAGTTTGTATGACCTCGCTCTTACCCTGATAGGACTTTTGTACAGCAAGGGCCCATTTACACTTTTGTGTTTAAACACGTGCATTCCAAAGCACTAAAACACACGTGTCATTGTTTCCCATGATAAAGAGAGTGGAATTCATAAAAAGTGTCCATGAGAAACCTTGTGTCCACTGAACTCCAGCCAATCAGCTTTTACATGTTCATTTTCTAAGCTGTGTGGAGAAACTGAAACTTAGAAGCTGATTAGTTGCTATGGGCAACTGCACCAGTTGTCACCTAACTTGTCACAGACAATTCTCCAGCATCTGTTCTCATCTCAGTGCTGCAATGCAATGCTTTTTGAAAAATATGACATTCCCCATATTCTTCTACATTTTAGTGTGTTGGGTTGGGAGGCCCATAGAAGTCAATGACAAAATGCATTTAACACGCTCTCGTTACAACTCTAAATTGTAGGATTTCCCCTCACTTCCTATTGTGGTGACAATGGTCACCAGGACAAATGGAGGGGTGATTCTCCCCAGAGGGGACACATACCACAATAACTCAGCAGAGGTTCTAACCTTTCAAAACTTTATCCAAAAGTAGAAAAAGGTATATTTTTACATACACTTTAAGCGCAGAGGCGGAACCTGTCTACTATAGAGAACAATTACAGAATAAAGGACACTGTCTTGGATTGAATTATTGTGCTAAGTTTTTCTGAGTTTAAAGGAATGTCCATTAATACATAAAGGACCACTTTCTAGACCATGCCATATTGCCAGTAAGGAAGATTGTTTTGTGATCCTCGTGGTATAGAATTTCCTCTATGACATAGCCTTTTTATAGCAACCCTGTCTTTATCTATTACCATGCCATACCTGTAAAGGAAGCTCATGAATGCCTTCCCCACTGCCCACGCCGCTATAATGCCACTCCATTTGAGATAAATGCTAAGGTCTGAGTCCCCCGGGGTGATTAGTGGTTCCTCCCTCCAATTTCTACTTATTACAAGACTCAGTAGGCATGTGGCAAGTAGTGGGAAGAACCACTAAACACTGTGGGGGACCCAGCAATTGACACTCCCAGAAGTGTCTGTTTCCCTTCAGACCTCACCCAGGGATGTTTTACAAATGGTGTGCCATTCTGGGGGCATGACAGCCAGAAAGGTAAGTATCTACTTCCGCCTTTTACAGGTCTGTCTCCTTTGTGAGCTTGTCATACATAATGACAGGGTCACTTTAAGAACAACACTACCCAACAGCTACAGAGCCTGCTACGTTCTTGCAATATTCCACATTAAAGGAATGAGTCAGCCGAGTTCAATGTACATAGTTACTTTGCTTGCTTTTCACTTTGTTTTCAGCCCCTGGTTGGAGTCTGTGTTTGCTCATAAATGAATCAAGAAAAGCTGATAACAATTATCTCAAAGGGACTGCTGTGTTTGTATCCCCCACAGCACAATAGGAACCCATTAGTATTACATAGATCATCACATTGTCCCTCCAGACACAAAGCATTAGATGAATCTTACATTTATTCTAATCTAGCTATTCAATAGTAGCTGCAGGTTTCCATTCCCATTTACTAGGTGCATGAAATAAACGGCATTATTACAAATCTCATGTATTAGAAGCAAGTGCGTCTATCTCTGATGCATGCTGGGTAGCAAATTCAAGCTTACTAAAGTAACAGATAAAAGTGGCAGAATTCAGAATACATAGTGAAGGAAAAGCACTGCTAAACCTATTGGAATCCTGAGCAAATGCTTAAAATAGATTTCCTGGCTTCATGCAGACTGCACAGTCCTTGCGGTATATAATGAAGACATTGGAAAAACAGTTGTGTTGTAGAACTTGCACACAGCTGAAAAAATATTCTACTCTATTCGAAAAGAGCAGATATGGCTGAATAAGATGATGTTGGCACAGACACTAGAACAAGTTTTATATGAGATATCATACTACTCCAAAGCAAGCATGCCATTTTATTGAAGGTCTAAACACCAGGCACACATTTTTTATTTAATCTATATATTCCTCAGCAGCTGCAAAGCATAGAAATCCACTTTGTGTGCATGAAATGCCTTCACAAGCCCAGATAATACCAAGTGAAAGAAGCAGTGACCTCATCGTTGTGCAGCACATAGCCTGTGCGAAGATCAGAGCTGTGGGAGGGACCCGGCAGGCTCCACCCACTACAGGCTGCCTGCAGAAAACTACATGAGGGGGCGGAGACATGACCAGTCATCCTGCACAAGGAGAGAGAGCAGCAGTGACTGGTCTTTATTACAGGAAGCTCATTGCACAGAGGCAAAGTTTCACACTGGATTACTGCACAGATACAAGAATACACATGCCTCTTATATTAACACATTTGCTTATCCCAAGTTCAGCTTTAAATATAATACATTCAATTCCATGGCTTTAATTACATTTCTTATTGCCTTTTTGTCCCCAAAATTAATCAGGCTTAGAAGTGATTTGAGTGGCACTACAGGACCTCTTCACCCTCTCTGGCAGTAGGCGGATTCTGAATAAAGACATGAGGCCACATAAAGACTGCACAGAGTGGTGCCACATCATATCTGTGATTCCAGGAGAGGGGAGACTGTGTTTCATTGTACCTGAAAAGGATTAGCTCTCTATTCTTAACCTGGTAAGGTTCAGGGCAGAGTGGTGACCAGGAAGTGAGTACATCAGCCGGAGCTGCTTTTTTTTGTTATTTTATAGTATAGACTAGAGTGATGTTTTTAAATCTGTGCCAAAGGTGGAGTTGGGCTTTAAGCAATACAATTTTCCCTTGCTTGCTGATTAGACAATGAAGAAGCATCACCGCACTTTTCTGAGTCTGTTCTTAAATGCCAGCAGCAAGCTCCCAGTATAAGACTCACAGCACTCTACATTCTGTACGTTCTGTGAAGAGGGTATCACCGGAAGCCTATATAAATACAGAGTCATTTTTTTGGGGGGTAAACATAATGATCAAATTATTTGAAACTGATCGTTTTTTTATATATATAATATATATATTTGCCTGGAGCTAAATTCGCTTTTTGTAGAGCAATGAGCAGATAGTGAATGTGAACTGTCAAATATAAAAATATCCAGGACATAAACGGGGCTGGGGGTTATTAGGAGTTGGGGTGGTGATGGTGCAATCAGAGTAGCAGGAGGGTCTTGGAAACCTGGAACGCTCTTGCCGGCAACCAGTGATGTCAGGAGCTGGGCGGGATGCCGGCCAGAGCGTACCAGATTGCTAAGACCCTCCTGCTACTCTGATTGCACCATCACCACCCCAACTCCTAATAACCCTTCCTAATGGCCCTTACACATCTTGCTCGTAGCAACCTAGGAAATTCTGTCCGGAAAGAGGGTGACATTGTGCAGCAGAGTGGCCCCTATACAACAAATATGCCGCACTGCCTGCTGCCCACCCTCCCGCCTTCCCCTGCATGACCCAAATAAATGCTGCCTGAGGCAAAGGGGTTGCCCTCCGTATTAATATATCAGCGTGAACACTGAGGTTAATATATCAATACCTACCCGTTGTGGGCAAATTCCACTACAATATTGTTCTACTTTTCAGCAGTCTGGGGTAATATTATTAACAGAAGGAGAAGGGAAATTGTCCCTGCACATCATCCCATTCACGCCTGTGCGATTTAACATGCATTGCCTAATGAGCATTAATGCATAATAAGGATTGCCATTCTTTTCAATGGGACTCATCCACACCGCAGTGCATTGGCAAAGATAGCACAGATGTGGTTTTTGGTGCATTAACGTGCGTTATGGCCCCCACAGGCTTCAATAGCAACGCATGAAAAACACATGTAACATATACGGTATACTCCACTCCAAGGCAACTTCTACTTTATTTATTTTTTGTGATAAAAAAAATGCAAAATGCATGAAAATGCACTAAAACACGCATAGAAAATGCACAAAAAAGGAAGCTGCAAAGGTGTGAACCTAACCCTAGTCTTTTTTTTTTAGACCATTGAAATAAAATATTGTTTTTTCTGAATAAAGTGAGGGAATGAAACGCACCGCGGTACAATGTGTTATATCTTGATGCAATTTGCAGGGTAGAGCCAGTAAGAACGGTTTGTCTGGTGTGATATTCTTTGTAAACAGATTGTCAACTCCTGGGCCTAACGCAGAAATGTCATTTGTTATCACCTCCGCGGGCTTAAATATCAAATGTTTGTTAAGCTTTCAATGCCTAAGTTTGTAAATAAACAGTCACAAAGTTTAGGAATGTTGGGACCACATCAGCAATGTTTTTCAAACTTCTATTTTTTCCAAAGGAAATGCAGCTTTCAGTACACTGAGTATGCTAACTGACTGTGAGCTTCTAAGATTTCTTAAAAATTAACCCCTCCCAGCCCCTTTCCATCCCCGCACTGCCAGACTTAACTGCTCATTTTGTCTAGGGGAGAAAATAAAAAAGATACCATTTTTTTAGATGTGAGGACCCGAAGAAAACCTGAATGTCACAGCCAGAGCGGAAAGTGGGGGTGGAGGCAGAGGTGAGCGGTCACTGCTGCAGGACTGAGGATCGGGTGAGTATTTATTCTTTATTCTGTCCCCAAGGGAAAAACGAGCCCCACTGCAAGGGTTCATTTGTAAAAATTCTGGAGTTTTTCTTTAATAATAGTGTTGTAGATGCTTTTGCCTGCCTACCTAACACACACAACCCTCACCCAACTTCTTCTCCCTTATAGAGAGGGGGCCCGTGCATTTTACTCTTGCTGATTGACTGCTGCAAGAGGTCAACAAGTTGTTACCTGTGTCAGGGGGGTGCCAGGGATAATGTACTGAGATAAAAAGGTGCAAGTTAAAACATTGGGCACTCACTATCTACAAATCTTGCAGCAAAATAAACGGGATGTAATTGTTACAATTTGTGAATCAAGTGAATAGATTCTCTCATTGTTCATTCCTTTTAATCTTTTTGTTTCATTGTCTAGATATTTGACTGTAAAAAATGCCACTCCTGGTGTTATAAACTGTATTAATAGTGTGTGTTTGTGTGTGTTGTATGTGCTTGTGTGGAATGCCGTTGGAATGCAGAACAGTTGAAAGCATTTTTCTTGCAGCAACT
Organism: Nanorana parkeri; assembly: GCF_000935625.1. Taxonomy (NCBI): domain Eukaryota; kingdom Metazoa; phylum Chordata; class Amphibia; order Anura; family Dicroglossidae; genus Nanorana; species Nanorana parkeri. The sequence continues at coordinate 2,411,512 of NW_017306366.1, forward strand.
GAACAATTGATTTCATACCAAAGTAACAACGTACCTCTTAAGATTCAGAGGCTGGAAAGATAGACAGACTACATAGATTTATTATACAAAAGATGATTTGTTAATCCACAAATGGGTTATTGCCACTACTCTTTCTTCAATACAATAATATAGAGGTTGGATAGAGCAGTACAACAGTTTTAGTAGTTAAACTATACTAAATTCTTTATAGACGTTGATACATCAGAGGGACAAATGAAGAGGAAAGAAGGACGGAGGGATTTGGTTCCAAATGAGAGACTGTTGGGGAACTAAGGTCACAGTAAGCTTTTAAACCCTCTAGTTCTTCATCAGCCTAAATAAATGTTGGTGATGGGTACATCATACATACGACCAGTTTATTTAATTCTTTTTTTCACTGAGTTCATTACCATTATTGTCCTAATCAAGTCTCAGATTTAAAGGTCTATTCACAAAAGGGTGAAGGGTTTGGAGAAGGCAGGAGAAGGGAACAATCTAGGACAAAATAGCTGAACTGGAAAGTGAGCTGCATTGGAGAATTTTTCCAGTTCAGCTATGTTGTCCTAGATTGTTCACTTCTCCTGTCTTCTCCAAACTCATCACCCTTTTGTGAATAACCCTTTAAGTATTTACTTTCTGAAAAATCATTTAGACCCAATTTACACCTGGGCGTTTTGAAGAATGTTTGTTGATGCGCTTCAACACTGTACACGAAGAATCCCATAGTTTTAAATGGTGCCTGTTTACATCTCAGTGTCATGTCTCCTGTTACTTGTAGATTAAAGCTCGAAAAAGTACATGAGCTTCTTTTAGGGCAGAATCAGTGCGGCAGTGACTACTCACCTCTCTCCCACTCCACTCTGGCTGTGGTATGTCCCTCAGCATTTACATGTCTAATGGACCTGTACTAGATGTCACTGGTCCTTAGACTGATGGAGCCTGGGGAAGAAGAGGCTTTGGGGACCAGTCCAGCAGCCAGGTGTGACCGAGAATTGGGTGAGTATTTCTTCTTTATTTTAGCCCCTAGACAAAATGAGCACTTAACAGTGTGGGGGTAGCCCACTTTAAGCTTTAATCTATCAAATAGCTGGAGTTCTTCGTTAATGTCTCCCAAAACAGTTACTTTCAAGCAATGCCAACTGTCAAGCTTGCCAGTCTGCTTATTTCCACTTTCAACCAAACCTCCAAGCCCTCAAATGGCCGATGTCATGGCTGATCACATGTGTAGTATCATGGCAACTGCAATCCAAGTAGAGTTTAAGACGGCACCTTCCTTGGCCTGTAAAGGATAGGAGGTTGTAGTTCCACTTTCAGCAGATTTTCTATTTAAAGTCTTAGGGGCTAAAAATGCACTATTCTGCTCCTGTACTACAAGTCACAGATACAAATGCACCTTTAAATGGCCTCACGACACTCATGCTCAGGTGCAAATGTGGCCTTATGGCAAGCACTAGCCACAACAGGCCATACATTGGCAAACATTTGCCAGAAATGCGACAGATTTGCATCACATGTGCTGTGAAAAATAGCATTTTGTACTGATTAATGTCAAGATCTAAACAGACAGACTTATAGGATTCACACTGGCTGTACCCCATCCTTGGTTATCACTAAGACATTTCTGCTGCAGGGAGCTACAACGTTCTATATACCGATCAGCCATAACATCATGAACTCTCGCCTAATATTGAGTAGGTCCCACTTTTGCTGCCGAAACAGCCCTGACCTCTCAAGGCATGGACTCCACTAGACCTCTGTAGGTATGCCATGGTATCTGGTACCAAGCCATCAGTAGCAGATCCTTTAAGTCTGCAAGCTGCGAGTTGGGGCCAGCCTTCGCTTCACATGTGCATCTGTGAGCCTTGGCTGCTCATGACACTGTTGCCAGTTCACCGGTTTTCCTTCCTTGGACAACGTTTGGTAGGTCCTGACCACTGCAGACTTGGGTCATCCCGCAAGAGTTGCAGTTTTGGAGTTGCTCTGACCCAGACGTCTACCCATCACAATTTGGTCCTAGTCAAAGTCGCTCAAATCCTTACGCTTGCCCATTTTTCCTGCTTCCAACATATCAACTTCAGGGAAAAAATGTTCATTTGCTGCCGAATATATCTCACCTATTTCTAGGTGTCATTGTAACAAGATAATCATTGTTATTCACTTCACCTCTCAGTGGTTATAATGTTATGACTGATTGGTGTATTCAGTTTATTGCAGCAGGTTCCCTGGGCTTAGCAGTACTCCTTTGTTATAAAAGAGAACACTCATCCTTTAACTTCTGCCCCAAAACATATATTTTAGAAAAAGATAACAATTGACTTCATTGTTTCAGCGGCTAATTCTGTGCTCATTAATCTTTATGAGGAATTTGGGTGGAGTAGCACAGAGCTGACACATACCTCCCAACTTTCAAGATGGAAAAAAGGGTCACCTTATAGAACAAAGTACAACACGCCTCCATCACGCCTCCAGTTACACAGACCGTGAAGAATCTGTAGCCAGTTCCATCCACTGCTACTTTCTTCACCAGCACTTTTCTTTTATAATAGCATTAAATATAACAAATTCATTTACGTAGAGGCTGGATGACAAGACTAGTGTGATAGATCACAAGTACATAGTACTTTAATTTATAGAACTCTATACATCAGAGCCAAAAGAGGAACATTCGAGGCGGAAAGGGGGACAAAAGGATTTGGTTTCTAAAGAGGGAAGATCCTACAACTTATTAAAGGTACACTTCTTCCACAAATCAAACTAGAAGGACATTATGGGAACACAGATAAAAACTACCCCCTGCTTCACTGAAAATTCTGCATGGCCCCCACCCGCCTATAATACATAAAACCAGACTAGACAGATGTATATAACAGGCACAGCTGTAAGACAGATGCTGCACATACAGACACACGAAGATGACACTCACGCTACAAAAACGTCAACTTTACAATGTACCCCATTAAGAAGTGAACTATTTCATCAATCCTACAATGTAACACATATCGCCTACAAATAAAACAATATATTATTCAAAATAATCTGCTAATGGTACTTTCTGCATCTCGCATGTATACAATGTAAATGTGAAGCAGTACTTCTTACCTTTCCATAAACTCCAAATATGCAGCTTTTCCACTAATGGACCTGTACTAGATGTCACTGGTCCTTAGACTGATGGAGCCTGGGGAAGAAGAGGCTTTGGGGACCAGTCCAGCAGCCAGGTGTGACCGAGAATTGGGTGAGTATTTCTTCTTTATTTTAGCCCCTAGACAAAATGAGCACTTAACAGTGTGGGGGTAGCCCACTTTAAGCTTTAATCTATCAAATAGCTGGAGTTCTTCGTTAATGTCTCCCAAAACAGTTACTTTCAAGCAATGCCAACTGTCAAGCTTGCCAGTCTGCTTATTTCCACTTTCAACCAAACCTCCAAGCCCTCAAATGGCCGATGTCATGGCTGATCACATGTGTAGTATCATGGCAACTGCAATCCAAGTAGAGTTTAAGACGGCACCTTCCTTGGCCTGTAAAGGATAGGAGGTTGTAGTTCCACTTTCAGCAGATTTTCTATTTAAAGTCTTAGGGGCTAAAAATGCACTATTCTGCTCCTGTACTACAAGTCACAGATACAAATGCACCTTTAAATGGCCTCACGACACTCATGCTCAGGTGCAAATGTGGCCTTATGGCAAGCACTAGCCACAACAGGCCATACATTGGCAAACATTTGCCAGAAATGCGACAGATTTGCATCACATGTGCTGTGAAAAATAGCATTTTGTACTGATTAATGTCAAGATCTAAACAGACAGACTTATAGGATTCACACTGGCTGTACCCCATCCTTGGTTATCACTAAGACATTTCTGCTGCAGGGAGCTACAACGTTCTATATACCGATCAGCCATAACATCATGAACTCTCGCCTAATATTGAGTAGGTCCCACTTTTGCTGCCGAAACAGCCCTGACCTCTCAAGGCATGGACTCCACTAGACCTCTGTAGGTATGCCATGGTATCTGGTACCAAGCCATCAGTAGCAGATCCTTTAAGTCTGCAAGCTGCGAGTTGGGGCCAGCCTTCGCTTCACATGTGCATCTGTGAGCCTTGGCTGCTCATGACACTGTTGCCAGTTCACCGGTTTTCCTTCCTTGGACAACGTTTGGTAGGTCCTGACCACTGCAGACTTGGGTCATCCCGCAAGAGTTGCAGTTTTGGAGTTGCTCTGACCCAGACGTCTACCCATCACAATTTGGTCCTAGTCAAAGTCGCTCAAATCCTTACGCTTGCCCATTTTTCCTGCTTCCAACATATCAACTTCAGGGAAAAAATGTTCATTTGCTGCCGAATATATCTCACCTATTTCTAGGTGTCATTGTAACAAGATAATCATTGTTATTCACTTCACCTCTCAGTGGTTATAATGTTATGACTGATTGGTGTATTCAGTTTATTGCAGCAGGTTCCCTGGGCTTAGCAGTACTCCTTTGTTATAAAAGAGAACACTCATCCTTTAACTTCTGCCCCAAAACATATATTTTAGAAAAAGATAACAATTGACTTCATTGTTTCAGCGGCTAATTCTGTGCTCATTAATCTTTATGAGGAATTTGGGTGGAGTAGCACAGAGCTGACACATACCTCCCAACTTTCAAGATGGAAAAAAGGGTCACCTTATAGAACAAAGTACAACACGCCTCCATCACGCCTCCAGTTACACAGACCGTGAAGAATCTGTAGCCAGTTCCATCCACTGCTACTTTCTTCACCAGCACTTTTCTTTTATAATAGCATTAAATATAACAAATTCATTTACGTAGAGGCTGGATGACAAGACTAGTGTGATAGATCACAAGTACATAGTACTTTAATTTATAGAACTCTATACATCAGAGCCAAAAGAGGAACATTCGAGGCGGAAAGGGGGACAAAAGGATTTGGTTTCTAAAGAGGGAAGATCCTACAACTTATTAAAGGTACACTTCTTCCACAAATCAAACTAGAAGGACATTATGGGAACACAGATAAAAACTACCCCCTGCTTCACTGAAAATTCTGCATGGCCCCCACCCGCCTATAATACATAAAACCAGACTAGACAGATGTATATAACAGGCACAGCTGTAAGACAGATGCTGCACATACAGACACACGAAGATGACACTCACGCTACAAAAACGTCAACTTTACAATGTACCCCATTAAGAAGTGAACTATTTCATCAATCCTACAATGTAACACATATCGCCTACAAATAAAACAATATATTATTCAAAATAATCTGCTAATGGTACTTTCTGCATCTCGCATGTATACAATGTAAATGTGAAGCAGTACTTCTTACCTTTCCATAAACTACAAATAT
>NW_017306366.1:2416880-2417225 GCF_000935625.1 Nanorana parkeri
TCACCCTTTCCCCCCCCCCCCCCCTGCCCTCCTCCTCCTTGTACCACGTCTGCGAAGTATCCAGTTGTGTGATGCAGCCAGCTGCAAGCAGACAGAAGACTCACTGTCAGATCAGGGATGTGGGGGCTTGTCCCTCCTACAGCTGGCCCAACTTCCGTTACCAATAGCAAGCAAGAAGAAGGGGCCCAGAGCACGCCCTGTCCCCTCTGCTACTCAAGAACAAGGAGCAGCTTATTCTGCAGACAGGGAATAAACACCCTCTGCCCTTTCCACTTGTAAAAAACAGAAGCATTCAGCTTTACTTGCAGTTTGAGGAGGTCCAGAAGATTATTCCTGTATAAAATG
>NW_017306366.1:2417583-2471366 GCF_000935625.1 Nanorana parkeri
GTTGTTTAGGATCGAGTCGGGAAGGGTTGGAACCGGCGTCAGGCTTTTATTATTGTCCGGGTCCCTGGTGGGAGATTTGCCTTCACTTCTATTTCAAGGAAATGTGATTTTTACATATTTTATTTATACACGCAAAAAATATTTAAAATATATTTTGTTTGGAAAACATGAAATGTTGTATATTAATATTGCGTAGTCATGTCACATCATTAGCAGGAATTATTGCTCAGCCGTGATGAAAGAAGCCAGTTGTTACTGCATTGGAATCCGAGCAGTGATCCACCCTTCATCCCAGTGACTAATCCTTGATCAGACAGCTAAGTCTGAGGGCTCAATCAAACAAGCAGTGCTGCAAAGCAAGCAGCTCTGCTGTGCTATCCCTTTAGATTACATATAGTGCTCTGGGAACCCTTTGTCCTGTATTAAAGTCTATAGCCAAAACATTTTTTTTCGTTTTGAATAGAGTAGGGAAGGGGTAAAATCTCTGATGGATTTATTTTTTGTGCTGTCTGTGTACCATTGAGAAAACTTCCCTTCACTTCCTGCAGACAGAGACACAACACAAAGTAAGAAGAAATCTCCCAAGGTGTGGGGACATTTGTCCCCAGAGCAGTCATCCCCATTGAAATATTTTCCAATTACCTCTTGTTCTGGGGACAGCTCTAACATTTTGGATTTCTCCTCACTTTCTTTCTTGGTGACAAGACAAAAAAAACTGACAGGAGTTCTAATCCTTCCCCACTCTATCCAAAGCTAAAAAAAGGTTTTGTCTAGAGATACTCTTTAAGGCCCCGTTCACATATAGCGAATTGTCGCGCGATTTCCGCCGCGATATCGCGCATTTTTGCCGCGCGATATCGCGAGAAGTCGCCGGCCAATGTTATTCAATGGAGCTGTCTTAACTCCATGTCGCGCGTCGCTCGTCGCGGTCGCAAGTCGCTTCTACCGGACCCTTTTTTCGGCGGATTTTGCGCGATTTTCCTTTTTTTCTATGGAGCCCGACGGGGAAGGTCGCGCTACCGTCGCTGGATCGTCGCTGGAACGTCGCCCGAAAGTCGCGCTATCCCGGCCGTGCGGATCCGGAGATAAAGGAATGTCGCTAGGTGTGAATGGGGTCTAAAGGGTAACTCCACATTTTTCAATAAAAAAAAAAAATATTTACAGAATTAATATAACATGTTTAATTGTCCCACAAGCCATTTTGCAAATTAATGTTATGACAACTTACCTTTCCAATTGAAACTGTAGCTACTGCAATGTTCTGCATCTCTCAGAAAAATTCAATACTATATGGCAACCTGGAGGCATTCTCAGTTGGTGTGCATAATGCCCCCCGAAATATCCCTTCCTGCATCTGTGATCGGCTGATTGATATTTACAGAATTCAGCACTGAGTTTTATTTTTGGCATCCCTTGCAATAGGAATTTCATTTTTGGTGAGATACTCCCTAAGGGTTAATTACTACTAAAGGGATACCGACCCTGCACATTTCCATTTTATAACTCAGGAAGCCCACCAGCTGACTATAATGAACCCAGACTCTCCCATTCAGGAATCAGTTTGGAAAGGACATTCTGCAACAAACAGCTTTTTCTTCAAAACAGAAACAGGTAGGTACATGCTTCAAAGTTTGTTAAAATCCTTGTAATGTACACAGATCAACCAGAGAGGAATTATTGACTGTGTGGGGTCTGTGGTCGGCTGTGTGGACTCTCAGGTGGCTGTGCAGGGTCTATGCTGGTTTGTGCAGACTCTCAGGTCGGCTATGCATGGTCTATGTTGGGCTGTACAGACTCTCAGGTGGGCTATGCATGGTCTATGCTGGGCTGTACAGACTCTCAGGTTGGCTGTGCAGACTCGCAGATTGGCTGTGCAGACTCGCAGATTGGCTGTGCGAGGTCTTTGCTGGACTGTACGGACTCTCAAGTGGGCTGTGCAGACTCTCAGGTGGGTTGTGCAGGGTCTATGGCGGGCTTTGCAAACTCTCAGGTAGCTGTGTGGGGTCTATGGTGGGCTGTTCAGGATCTTAGGATGACTATGTGGTCTCACCAGGGGTCTCGGTTGGTCTCGACAGTGTGGGCGATGTCGATCCGCAGGAAGGGGAGATTTGCTGTTGGCGTAGTAAACAGGCGCTGCAATTCACAACAAGGCTGCCAGGACCTTGCTCGGGAGCTCAGCAGCCTTCCTGTTAACCACGCCGGCTACGGTTAAAACATTTTAAACGCCGGTATCGGCACTTAGTATTGGGTAATTTTCATGAGTAGTCATGAAAATGCCCAGTGTCGGCACTGATACCGGTGAATCCCTAGTCAGTATATCCAAAGTGGTCTGTCCTCCTCTCTGCTGCCGACTGCTGAGACAAGGTGGGGGCTGAGATAAGTGGGGTGCCGCACTTGCAGGAGAGCACTTTTTAGAACTTTTGAGGTACCCCAAGAATTGAATACAATCAAATGTCATAGAAAACATATAAACTATATTTACGCCTTTAAAGTGATTCAATTAACACACAAGATTACTTTGATATGCATATCATTTACATCTCCCATCATATATAATGCATCTTCTCATAATCTCGTATATTCTGCAAACATGGTTTTTACATAAGTCTCTCCCAGAATACTTGACTCCATCTTTTTCCTCTTAGCAGGGATTGAATGAGAAGATGTATCATATATTCTTGACGCGTTTCGTGAAGAATCACTTCTTCACGAAATGGCTATACTTATTCTAAACTGAATCATTTTGCATTAATAAACATATTATTTAAATATCATTATTTAAGATTGAACTAATTGTTTACATGATTATGTACTCTGTTTCCTTCCACATATGGCTTTTATGGATACCCAGATGTCTGGGGTGCGGACGGGGAGGAACCAAACAAATACCACCTAACAGTAAATTTATATTCTTAAGATTCCATATAAATCAATTACCCTACCTTAAATTGCATATTCCATTATGATTTATTACTCTGCGTCAGAGAAAAGACTCCACCACTTTTCTTTGATGCCCGCAATTTCAAATAAAAAACATCTTTCAATTCTAAGCTGAATCTATGATGGATCTTGCCATATTTGTATCTAGAAAAATGTGCTGTGTTCGAACCAGTCCTACCGAGTTCTTAGGGAACCAAACAGACCCATCTAGATAATAAATTATTACACTTAATATTCTATATAATTAATTATTCTACATCAAATTGCAAATTTTCGCAACACGAGTCGAGAATTTACATCTTCTCATTCAATCACTGGTAAGAGGAAAAAGACGGAGCCAAATATTCTTGGAGAGACTTATGTAAAACCATGATTACAGAATATACACTGAGTGGCCAGATTATTATGACCACCTGACGTTTGTAGGCAAATTAGCTATAATTAGCTATAATTTCGCGCTGAAGTTGCTAGAGGGCCAGGCCATTATCAATAGGGAAGCAGATTGTTTACCACGACAGTAGAAGTGATTTTTTTCTGAAGATATGGGTAAATAACGCGATTTAACAGCCTTTGAACGTGGGATGATTGTTGGCGCTCGGAGCCATGGAGCGAGTATCAGCAAAACAGCAGAATTTGTTAAATGTTCAAGAGCAGCTGTTGTTAAAGTTTTTAAGGACTGGACTGTCAGCCGAAAATCTGGGTCTGAACGTGCGAATTGTGGCCGTCAGCGACTAGTCAATGTTAGGGCAGAACGGAGAGTGGCAAGACTGGTACAAGACAACAGAAGGGCAACAGTGCAGTGTCAGATTCCTCGCATCTCCTTTCAACATTTCGTACTGATGTGGTGGTCATAATAATCTGGCCACTCAGTGTACGAGATTAGGAAAAGATGCAGCTACATTATATGATGGGAGATGTTAATATTATGGATATCAAAGTAATCTTGTGTGTCAGTTGGATAGTTTTAAAGATGTAAATAAAGTTGTTTTCTATGACATGTGATTGTATGAGTCAATTCCTGGGGTACCTTAAAAGTCCTATTACAATGTTTTTAAGTTCTTGTAAAGCACAGCTTCACCATAAAGTGTGTCTGGAATTTGGCTGGTATTTTACTTCATTATAAGTTTGGTTTCCTCCAATTATCTTTCTTTGCATTCAGTAACTGTGTAATTTGCTGGACGGATGGTTTCAGAATGATTCCAGTGTATTTATTGTGCACTTTATTTCTATTAATTAATTAATTGTAACATTTGTTACAACTCACCATAATGCAGAATCAGTGGGAGCCCTGAGCTTTAACTGCAAAGAGACGGTCCCATCAGAGACAGTGACACCCGAAGTATGTTGCTTATCTCCAGTCTCTCAGGTGGGCTGTTGGGCTCTCACCAGGGGTCTGGAGAGTCTCATTGGTGGGTGCGGGCAGGGCTGGAATTACTCTCTATCTGCTACATATTTGATAGTTACATAGTATTTGGGGTTGAATAAAGACATACGTCCATCAAGTCCAACCCATATAGGTCCACACTTATCTTTTCCTTTTAAATTTTTTTTAAAATTTTTTTATTGTTTACTTTTTTTATCATTTTAATGTATTATTTCTTACTTTTATTATTTTTTATCATTTTTATTTTATTTACTTATTTTTTTTTCCATACTTTATTGCTATTACACAGGAGCTAACAAGCCCCTGTGTGATAGCATTTGGAGGTGACCGGTTCTCTTTTTTGACCCTGTCACCTCCAATACAGGAGTTTTAGCACAGCACTGTGCTGGCTTTCCCATGACAACTTACAGGGGAAGGCTGCCGAGTGCAGCGTTCCTGTCTCAGTGTTCACACGGAGCAGAGAGGAGAGCATACGTTCTCTGCACTGCTCCCCGCTCTGCATCCTGAACTACTTTGGCATGAGTGGTCCCAAGTCCCCCAGAAGAGCAGGGGACCCCCAAAACCATGGCGGGGAGGGAGGCTGCCAGCGAGGATAGAGGCAGCTGGAGGTAGCTGGAGGTGGGGGCAGAGTGAGGTGGGGGCAGAGTGATCTCGGTGGCGGCAGAGTGATCTCGGTGGCGGCAGAGTGATCTCGGTGACATTGCTGGGCAGCACAGTGGCGTAGTGGTTACCGCTTCTGCCTTACAGCATTGTAAGGGGTCTCTGGTTCGAATCCCGGCCAGGTCACTATCTGCAAGGAGTTTGCATGTTCTCCCTGTGCTTGTGTGGGTTTCCTCTGGGTACTCCGGTTTCCTCCCACACTCCAAAAACATGATGGAAGGTTAATTGGCTCCTCTCTAAAATTGTCCCTGTATGTATGCATGTTAGATATCTGACCTTAGATGGTAAGCTCCTTGAGGGTAGGGACTGATGTGAATGTGCAACTATGTAAAGTGCTGCGTAAATTGTCGGCGCCATATAAATACCTGTAATAAATAAGTAGAAGAATGGACACCGTGACTTGTTTTGCCCGATGAAGGGCATTCTGTGTGACCCCGAAACGTTGCACTAAGTGTATTTTGCTATGCAGCATGTACGTCAATAAATAGACGGACTTGATTTGCTATTGCAGTGCCGGTGTCCTTTCTTCTACTCATGTTTCAAGGTGGTAATCATCCATCGACAACCGTTGCACCCACCAATGGAACAGCGACTCTGAGTGTGGTGGCTATATTGACTGTATCTTGTGGGGAATCCGGCCCTGGGTGCGGGTACAGCACAGGCGGTTCTCTAAGTAGGCTCTCAGGTGGCCGGTGCTGGCTCCAAGGTGGTCAGTGGGGCTTTCAGGTGGTCTCTCATACAAGAATTTATAGAACTTGATGGACATTTCAATGGGTCCTGCTACCTTATCTTGATATATGCAGAATATGTAATACAAACCAAGGGTTGGAGATTCTGTTTTGAGTTGGTTTAACGCATCTTTTAGGAGTTTTATTAATATATGACTTGTAAAGAGTAAGTGCATTTACATGTTTATTATTCTGTAAGCATAACATTTTAAATTATTATTTAGTCTGGCCCAGAATTCTAAAGGGGGATAAAGTGGGTCGAATCTTACCTGTTGGTTTTGAACGAACAGGCCTATGCGTATGTTCCCAAGCACAAACGCCCGGACGGCAAATTCCATATGGTCACTCCCAATGGGCAAAAGAGGAATGAGAGTCGGCGGATGACCCAAGTTTAGAGCAGGGGGCGAAAGGCAAATGACGTGGTAAAGGTCTATAAAGAACAGACAAGGAGAGAGGGGACAAGGGGGGACAGAGTAACATCACCGAGGCATATAAGTCATACTCTTCATATGTGGTAAAGAGAGGAGATAACACTCCTATCTGTTTGTGATCAGTCAGACATACCTCGGATAGATGTGTCCCGCTTACTGGATTCATCGCCAGAGAGACTAAAGGTCCGTCCCGTCTTTGCTCCCACAAACAAAGAGACAGCTTAGCCAGACGCCTCCACGCCACCGACCACCAAGAACGCCACCCGAAGGCTGCATATTGGTGTCGATGGCTCACGTGGGCGCTAAAACGGCATCCAGTGCGGCGACGTATTTATGACGTCATCGCGCTGTCCGTGGAGTCCCGGCCAATCAGTAATGGTTTATAGCCAGTCAGCGATGGTTTGCTGAACACTTACACTTTATAAGGATTTGAAATAACCACAGCGTATGTCTCATTTCTATTAAGAACCAAACAGGAAAGGAGACCACGCTCCCCCCACAGATCATACAAGGGGCCAAGCATATCTAAAGAAGAAAACGAAAAATTGTAAAAAATGACTGAAAGTAAAAAGTAAATGTGTAAGACATAAAGCTTAATAATCGCTGTAGTTAGAAAGATGGCAGGTATACTCCCAGGATGGTGATGCCGGCCATCCCAAATGAGCTGTGTGCGCTCCTATCTCGGGACCCGGCCGGGAAGCTTACAGTCTTGCTCCTGACCGGGCCCCCTCGGTTGCGGGCCCCATAGCGCCCGTCTGGGTCGCTATGGCGGTAGTTCCGCCACTGGTCTGGCCTTTGATAAACAACTTAGAGTTGACCCTTGATCTAGCTGCGGTAAGTCCATTCATTATATTACAGCACCATCTAGAGTATGGCAGCAACATGATGATACTAAAAAAATACCTAGCTAGGGTTTTATTCAGTTTAAGGTTCAGTTTAAGCACTAGAAAGGGACAGTGCACACTTCATCTAGAACCAGATTCCATTTCCTTTTATCCTTATGTCCAGAATCATGTTTGCTGAAGGAAGTGTGAACCAAACTAAGCCAAGCATTTTAGTTCATTGTTAAAAAAAATTGCATATCGGCTATTATACGAGTATGGTCAGGGTACCTCGCACAGATAGTATGTGGATGTAAATGTATTTTTTGTGTTTTTTTGTATTCCATTTTCCTTGTAACAGTAAGATTGCAGTTTGTAATGTGGTTACCAAAATGTTGCCGCGTCTATTAAGAATAAAGTTGCAGATGCATCTAGTGAAGAGCAGGGAGCATCCAAACTTTGGTCAAAGATGGCCTATGGCTGTCATAAGGCACATACACACTATAGCATTGATCTGCGTTTTTCTACACAAGGAAAACGCAGGTCACTGCTAGCTACATTAAAAACAATTGCAATGGGTGCTGAGCTGCGGAAGAACGCAAATATGCTGCATTTTTCCCGCAGCACACCATAAACGAAGTGTACACATTGTACTTTACCAATAAAGCTTAAAAACAAAGTGGAAACAATAACACTCTGGCAGCGTATGATACACTGAACATTGCCAGAGCTGTCAGAACACTCTAGCCAACAATCCATTTTGGAAAAGGCCTTGAGTTAACGAATTTGCAAAGAATACCTCTCTTTTCATTAGAACCCATGGGGATTAGGACCATGGCCAGGGTTTGGACATTCAAATTCTACATATTCTTAAGAAGCAGCAAATAAACTTTAAAATTAACCCTCACTGACCTCTGTAATTGCAGTCACTATGGAGATATTCATCCTCAAGGTTTGCAGCAGGCGCTTATCAGTTTTACTGTCATTTTTCTTGGTAGCTCATGTACCCTTATAGCCTTCCACTAATATTAACAAAGAACAGGTGCACAGGAAGATGGGAGAGAGCAGAGTGCTGTGTCCCAAACTAAACAACTTCCCTGCTGAAAAGGAGATCGAGGTAAAGGAGTTGGAGAGTAGCCTCTCGGAATTGATAAAAGGAAAAGCACCAGGCCCGGATGGTCTAACGCTGGCTTATTATGTGACCTTTAAAGATGTATTATTACCAAGGCTAGCTAAATATGTGAACTCATTAATGAGAGGAGGCACACTCAGACCAGAAACCATTTTGGCATACATATCAGTAATCCCCAAACCGGATAAGGATCCCACGAGTTGTGGGAGCTATAGACCTATATCATTATTAAATGTGGATATCAAGCTGTTTGCCAAGTTCTTGGCAATGAGACTCTTACCACTGATATCACAGTTCGTCTCAACTGACCAAACTGGATTTATTCCTGGCAGAGAAGTGAAAGATAACTCACTGCGGACTTTGGCAGTGATGACTTACGCGAAACAACAATCCCAGCCTACACTATTACTTTCAACAGACGCAGAAAAAGCGTTTGATAGGGTGGCATGGGATTACCTGTTGCTCACATCAAAACATATGGGTATGGGAAATAAAATGATGAGCTGGATTTCAGCACTATATAAAGAACCAAAGGCGCATGTAAGAGTTAATGGTATTTTAAGCGAGGGATTCACATTGGGAAACGGTACACGTCAGGGCTGCCCTCTCTCCCCCCTACTATTTGCGATCTCATTGGAACCATTTTTGGCAAATATAAGAATAAATAACTATATACATGGTGTGGTTATAGGTAACAACAAACATAAGTATTCAGCTTATGCAGACGATATACTTTTTCATATCCAACAAACGAGAATAACTATTCCAAATTTATTAGCCGCTTTTCGGGATTATGGGGAGTTATCTAATTTCAGGATCAATCTGGATAAGTCGGAAATACTGAATATTAACCTGCCACCTAGGGAGGTAGAATCTATACGTCCAAGTCTCCCTTTTAGGTGGCAGGCTAAGAAACTGAAATATCTGGGGATCAACTTAACCCCTCATCAGCGGGATTTATTTAACTTTAATTATATTCCCCCCCTGAATGATATTCGGAAAGACCTGCAACAATGGACTTCATTATATCACTCATGGATTGGTAGAATTAATATAAGTAAAATGAACATTTTGCCGAAGTGCATATTCTTATATCATATGGTCCCTATTGACCTACCTAATAGTTTTTTTAAAACAATAAAGACAATGATATCCAGATATGTCTGGGGTAGGAAGAAGGCAAGAATTTCACACAGCACTTTCGTTAGGGCAAAATCACAGGGAGGGTTAGCATTACCTGATTTCAAACGCTACCACCAGGCTGTAGTTCTGCCCAGATTTCTAAACTGGCACTTTGATAAAACATCTAAACTTTGGGTAGGGGTAGAGTTTGAACTCTGTAAAGCGGATCCAAGTGTAGTATGTTGGCTACCAAAGCACTATAGAGGTCTAACAAAGGATTTATACCCACTAGCACGGAGTACCCTAGCCGTATGGGATTTATTACACAAGAAATTAGGATGGAATTAAACCTCACCTTTAATGCCCCTGCTGGGACACGAATATTTTACCAAATTTTGGTAAATGGACAGTGGAAGGTGTATTACGATTGCATCATGTAATGGACCGAGGCGAGCTGAAACCTCTCCCGACTTTGTGTAGCTCACCATCCCCATCAGTGATGGATAAATAGAGATATTGCCAACTAACTAATTTTTTGCAACATCTACCCAAACCTATTAGATCGACGCTTGAGCTAAACCCAATGGAAGTGATATTATCTGGCCCATTACGTCCAAAGAAAAGTATATCACTGATGGCCCATTTGTTGGCACCATTGTATTCCACACAGACTCCAGGGTTTATGCGGCAATGGGAAGAGGACGTGGGGATTCCTCTATCAGAACAATAACAATTGAGGATACTACAAGGAGTAGGTAGAACCTCAGTATCCTCCCATATGGAGGAGATGAACTATAAACTTCTGTCGAGATGGTATCTTACACCGGTTAAATTACACTCAATAGACTCTAGAAACTCACCATTTTGCTGGATAGGGTGTGGCATGAGGGCGACCATGGTACATACAGTATATGGTGGCAATGTCCTGGAATCAATAAATACTGGACGGAGGTTGGTAAGATCATCTCCTCCATACGGGGATTTGCCATGAGTATGGACCCCTGGGTAATGTTATTCCATAAAAGTGAGGGCTCAGTATTAAAATATAAAAAATTAATCACACCACATCTGCTGAAATCAGCAAAATGCTTGATCCCGTTATATTGACAACGCACAGACTCTCCCTCAATAAAGGAATGGCTCACAAAAATAAATTACATTTGCTCTATGGAGGAATTGTTTTTTAGTAGCCAAAATAAATATTCAGCCTTTAATAAAATATGGCAGGGGTGGTTTATATATAAGAAATCAGATGAATACCTATCAATAATGACCTCTCACACCCAAGTCTGAAAACAAAACATTATTCTCTGGAAAAATATATTTATTTTTGTTTAGGGACAACACCACTTAAAGGAGAACTATGAGGTGAGTGCTTTTCACTCACCTCATAGTTCTAGCCAACCTGTGACAATGAGACTGTCACAGGTCGTCTCAGTAGATCGGGAGGTGAGCGAACAAATCCCGGCGTTCGCTCACCTCTCGCTCCTGTCACGGCTCTCTGCCGCGACAGGGGAGGGGCTGGATTTCCCCCTCTCCGCTCCGCCAGCGCTGGCTGGCGGAACGGAGGGGGGAGGGGCGGGTACAGCTGGCTCTGCCTCTAGATAGGCAGAGCCAGCTGTCAGTCACGCAGCTGGGCGGATCCAGACATAATTGTCGGCATCCGCTTCAGCTGCGGCGTCTCAGTATACCGAGTTACAGCTCGCGGTATACTGAGCCTAGGGTGATGGGAGGACGCTAGTTTGTGTCCTCCCGTTACCCTAAGGAGAACAATGGGGTAAAGCCTTAACCCCATAGTTCTCCTGTAATGATAAAAAGGAAGGGATGGATTGGGATACCAAAGATTGGTTGTCTATATTTGTTTTTCGGAATCAAGAGGCTATAACCCACCTCTGGCCTTAATTAATTAACATTTTCTAAAGCAAAGAATGAAAACCATTTTATGTACGGGGAGCTCCAGTAAAGCACATTTAACCAAGGAAATCTCCTCTAAACACTATTAGGGGCAGAAGATCGATTCAATCCAATTTAATTTAATGGCACCAAACATTTTGTCAAATGAAGGGAGGGGAGAGATAAGGGAGGGGGGTTGAGCAGAGGAAGGAAGGGTTGTGCTGTTTAGCAATGTTTTTTTTCTTTCATTTTTCTTTTTCATTATTTTTTTATCACTTTTTTATCACTTATAGGTCACATTATCACACTCACTAATATATTTATGTGTTTTGGAGTATAAATGTATATATAATATCACAAAAAAATATTTATTTACTTATTCATTTATTTTATATATCTATTATTGAGTGAGGACATACACTAGCACAATATAGTGTTTTGTTATTTTGTTGCATATTTTGTTAAATTATGTAATGTCAAATATATGGAATGTTGTTTGAAAATCAATAAACAATTATATAACAAACAACTTCCCTGCATTATTGTGAACTTTGAGAATGAATTGCTCCATAGGGGCTGTGACGACAGAGGTCAGTGATGGTTTTAAAGTGTATTTACTGCAAGTTATGAATATATAAATATTTGAATGTCCAAAGCTTGGCCACATCTCTACTTAACATTTTCTGCCACTAGGTCCTTCGGGAAAAATGAACTACAATCATGGCATGTGAATACATTAATTGATTAAATAAAAACAACTATTATAAACCACAAAAAAGCAAAACAGCACAAATAATTTTAGCAGCACTAACCCACCAGCCCAGTTTTTTGTTCAGTTTGGGCTGTTGTAGGGGGCTGGGTGACCTTTGGTGACCTGTAATAACTGGTTACTAAGTCAAAAACGAAAGGAGATTTAAATGGCACAAACGTGGCACTTACCAACTAGCCCGATTTCATGTCTTTTTGCCGTTATAAGGGGGGGCTGGGTGATATCATCTTAAAGAAAAATAAACAATTGCTACTATCTTAAAAATAAAAGCAGCACAAATGTAAATGTTGATGGCTTTAACTAGCAAAAACATGTGCCATTTCACCAACCACCCAGACTTCATGTCTTTTGGCTGCTGTAGGAGTGCTGGGTGACCTTTGGTGACCTTTAATAGTTAACTTGAAAACAAAAGGGTATAGAATGGAGAGTTAAAAAGCACAAACCAGCCCAAACATGGCACTAACCATCCAGCCTGGTTTGATGTCTTTTTGCTGTGTTAGGGGGGCTGGGTGATGTCATTGTCTTAGAAAAAACAATTGCTATTATCTTAAACATAAAAGCAGCACAAATGTTAATTTTTACGGCACAAACGTAGCACTAAAGAAACACACTGGAGTGTTTATTTGTGCCATTTGTAGGGGGTGGGCAGCTTCACTGAGCTGGCTCTGCTCACTCTTCTGAAATGAGGAATAATCCTTTTATTTTTGGGATATATGATTGAGTGAGACACATTCACAGAAATGTTTGAGCTCTGGAGTCAGGCCAAAGAGAGTAGTGAGGGTGTGCTCCCTTGCCATCACAAGTAGCATTAAGGGCAGGTTCACACCATTTTCCGGATCAGATCTGGTCTGGAAAATGGTGTGAACCTGCCCGCAGTTCCAGTGCATTCCAGACCAGAAAAAATTAGACCAGCAGTATTTTTCTGGTCTGGAATGGACTGCGCTAGTGTGAACAGTAGGCAGAAATAACGATACATTAGAATGCAATTTTGGTTCGGAAACAATCTGGTCTGGTGATGATGTGGTGTGAATGGCCCACACCACAAGCAGGAAGTAACTGTAGGCCTATCTGTAAGGTAATACAGCAAAAGGGCAGAGCTGGCCAGTCAGCTTAGTATGTGTACAATACAAAGCAGTCTTTTGGTATATGAATCTGCATCAGAAAAACTGTTTTGGACTATGGCAGGCCTAAAACAAACAGTGTGCTTTATGTCTGTCCAACAGAGGCGCAACCCTCACAATATGTATATGTCCTCCACAGGCATTGAATTAGAAAACATTACACGGACAGTTCCTTCTGATTCCTCATTTGTGCTGCTTTTATTCAAATGCAGCTTATTATATGGTGACAAGAACTATACAAAGCATTAAAGATTGCATTCCTCCTTATAAATATGTATAAATATAAAATGTTAGAACAGGCAATCCAGACACATTTTCATGAGGCAGGACATGTTGCAGAAATAAAATGTCAGATAATCACCCAGGTAACGCAGCGAGTGGGGAAACGAGCAATAAATTCTTACTATTTAGGGAAGCCGATCAGGAGACTTGACTATTCATCCATTGGGGATCAGATATAAAGAAGGGTCATGTCCTTTTCCCTCCGCTGTGAACATTTATGGTGCATGTCGTTTAGAGATGTGTCCATAACTGGGATTAACTTCCCTTTGACTCCGATCTGATCTCTGTACATGTTATGTTTAACAAAATATGTGCATTATTGAGAACGATTATATGTATATTTGGTATAATTTGTGTTCTTTGATACTGATGTAAAACAATGTCTTTGCTAAAGAACTGAACTCTGGACGCTGTGCCTAAACAAAAAGGCAGACACTGGCCACCATACTAGTTTCCATTATAAAGCTGGCCATACACCTCTAGATTATCTGCAGATGTTCTATGATCAGATGGAAAAAGTGCAACACATTCCTCCATCTATGCTAAACTGCATCTTGCTAGTCAGCCCTGCTGGCTCTCAAACCACCTGAACAATGCCTGCATCCAATCAGATTGTGTTGGTATTTTGACACCCAGCGGGACCGACCAGCAAGATGCTGAAGCTTGGCCCAGGGGGAGATTCCTCCATCCACACAGTTTAGCGTAGATGGAGGAATCTGTTGCACTTTTTCCATCTGACCATAGAAAATCTGCAGATAATTGTAAGGTGTATGGCCAGACTTACCTGTAAACTTCCTGCAGCTAACCTATCCCCCCCAATACTGACTTACCATGCCTTGTTCTGTACTATGTGAAGGCGGCCATCTTGGTAGAGGCAGAGTTTTGCTTTCTCGTGTCAGCCTCCAGCAAGTAGAACATTACCAACTTCCACTCCAAATCTCCTGAGATTAGAAGTCAGTGGCAGCAGTGCATAAAATCTCACACTGCCGCTACACAGGTAGGAGGCTGTAGCCACAGGAGAGTCTAGGCCAGTGGTGGCAAACCTTGGCACTCCAGCTGTTTTGGAACTACAAGTCCCATGAGGCATTGCAAGGCTCTGACAGCCACAGCCATAACTCCCAGAGGCAGATGCATGTTGGGATTTGTAGTTTTGGCACAGCTGGAGTGCCAAGGTTCGCCACCACTGGTCTAGGCATTTACATACCAGGAGGTGCGATGCTTTTTTTTTCAGGAGGGATTTCAGACAATAGGTAAATCTTTCAGGTTGCAGCTTTGGCACAATTAACAACTCTAGCTGTTCCCTATAACAGATCAGACCTTCACTTTTTGAGCTCAGGTCTAATTTCATAACTATCAGCTACAAATGTTAAGCAAACGTGACATATACTATTTTTTTGTATCTTGATATTATGCTCTTCTTACTATTATGGTTCCGGCGAAAGGAGTGGAGAGAACCACCTAGGACTTCCCTAGATGGAACAAGGCCGCCCCTACCAAACAGCTATGTAATAGTTTCCTCTGAAGGTCCGTTTTGAGTTGAGTAATTTGAGTAAAGGTGCCCATACACTGCACGATTCTCGTCCGAGAATTGCGGGAAATCCCGCGATCGTACGAGAATCGTGCAGTGTATGGAAGGAGTGCGACCGTTTCTACTGTACGATCAGACGTCTTCCGTCGAACAAGCAGGCTGGAAAACGTCGGGAATCGTACGATTCTCGGCGAGTTAGTGGCCTGCTTGTTCGACAACTGCCGAACGGGCCGGTGTGCGCACGCTGCAAGTTTGCAGTCATCGGAAGCCCGCCCCTCATTGCAGTCATCGCAAGCCCACCCCTCAAGGGGGCGGGCTTGCGATGATCGCAAGTATGATCTGCCTGTCCAAGCTGGGTAGATCGTACGTTTTTTTTAAAGTACTTTACAACCCTCGCAAGAGGGTTATAAAGGGTATGGCCAGCCTTACTTGTATGATACTGTCTGGGTCTGCCCAAGCTGGAAATGGGTTGCATTGATTACATAATGGAAGTCAGTTCTGCTGTGTTGAGGGACAAGTTTGAATATTCTGTGTGAGTGCTCCACTTATTCATAGGCCGTAGCTCGCAACCATGTGATGGAATAAGCATGGCTGATTGGTGGACTTTTAAGAACTTAGATACAGTATATGTATTCGTTTAGGTGAGGGGCAACTTAAAGCCGCAGTTCCTCATCAGGTCCACACCCATAAAAAGTTGTACTAAGGACTTCGGATTATGTGATACTTGAATTGCTGGTGGGTTATTGCAGGTATAAGGACACATCACTGGATGAGCTAAAGAAAAAAAGCAGTTTTCTCTGAAATGTCACATCATAAGCTTTCAGGTTAGTTTTTTGAACACTAATTAATACGAAGGACGATGATACTCACCTCCAGCACTGGCAGCTATGACATGCTAAGTAGAACAAACTTTTTTCTTTAAAAGGTCCCCTCACATCTGCATATTGCACTAACACACTGTTACAGTAGGCTGCAGCACCCCATAATGCAAAGGGTTAAAAAGGGTCAAAACGGATTTTCGAGCCATTGTCATACATTGCCAGCTAATTCATTATGAAAAGGCTGCCTTAACCTAATTAAACTGCCTGCAGAAATGTGAAGGGGGCCCAAAACCTTCCTTTTGTGCATGGATGTTTTTCACAGAGAAGGTTAATAAATCTTAATCCGAGTTATATTATTTGGACAATTTAGGGGCAAAAAGTGATTAGGGGAAATGTAAATTGATACTTCATACCATTTATTGTTTATGTGTTTAGGATAATAGTGTCCATAGACATAAGATTGCTATTTCCCAATCGCACTGGTTGGCTAGACCTGAAAATTATTACTGTGCTTGATGTATTTCAACCCTTCTATTAAATGTTCATATAAAACAATGAGCTTAAAAAGCAAACTGTTCACAGAAAAACAGTGAAGAGGCTTTATCAAAACTGGAGCAGACAAAATCTGGAGCAGCTGTGCATGGCACCCAATCAGCTTCTCACTTTCATTTTTCAAATCTTAACTGAACACAACTGAACAGAGAAGCTGATTGGTTGCCATGCACAGCTGGTCCAGATTTTGTCTGCTCCAGTTTTGATAAATTTCCCCCCACTGATTTTATACACGGTTCTGAGAAGAAGTCTCAAAACAAGACCCTTAACTGGCCCCCAAAAACAGTTGTGAAAAACACAGCTGACAGAATTTTGTTTTTTACATAATCTTGGACACATGCATCAAAATGTATGATGCCCTGATGTGCGTGCTGGTTCCTAAATGCCGGAGTGGCAAACCAGCACACACAAAATGCAGATCTTTTCCCAAAGCAAGCAACACAACGGATGGGTGTGCACAGCTTGTTAAAGGAGAACTATGGGGTCAGTGTTTTTCCCCTTAGGGTCACGAGAGGACATGCACTAGCGTCCTCCCGTGACACAAAACTCAGAATAACGCGAGCTATAGCTCGCGGTATACCGAGACCACCGCAGCTGGGACAGATCCCGACATTACTGTCGAGATCCACCCAGCTGCGTGAGTGACATCTAGCTCTGCCTATCTAGGAGGCAGAGCCAGCTGTACCCGCCCCCTCCCCCGTCCGTTCCGCCAGTCAGCGATGGAGAATCGGAGAGGGGAATCCCTGCGGCGAGCTGTGACTGACAGTCACCACTCTCTGCAATGAGATAATCGAGGTGTTCGCTCACTTCCCGATCTATTGAGCCGACGTGTGACAGTTTCATTGTCACACGTCGGCTCAAGCTATGAGGCTGAGTGAAAATCACTCGCCTCATAATTCTCCTTTAATTAATTTTCACAAGTCGATGCATTTTTCCTGGTCTGGAAGTTACAGCAAAATGCATGACAAGGCATCTGTGTGAATGAGCTATGAATGAATATTTGCACCACTACACAGAAAGCGAAACGATTTGGAATTGTATTGCAGCAAACAGTAATGTGCTTATTAGGAAGAAGTTGCAACAACATGAATTTATAACTAATGTTTGGCAGAGATCACAGTATAATAATAACAGCACACACGTTCCATCTCACCGCATTTATTTAATTACAGAACAGTATTTCAATGTGGTTTGGAATGTGTATATTCTCTATGAAGTTATACAGGGTTACAAAAAAAAAAAATATATTTATATAAGGTCCTGCCAATCCTTCTTCGTCCCTGCTTTGTGCATCCACGCCATTATCATTGGGTAGGCTATGTCATCCCTTTGCCTGCAAAAATAAGCTAAAGCATAAAACAAAAACAAAAAATCAAATATTTCAAAAAACAAAAAGACGCTTGTTGCTGACAAAAGGACACAGGTGCAGAAATGGTACTTTCTTTGAGATAGGAGCATCCCTCAATATTGGGGTGCTTGAAGGAATATGGTCTTTATTCTTGCCAAAAGGAGAACTTAAATGTATTGCCCTAAAGTAAGGAATAAAAATATTAGAAATAACAAAATGCTGGCCTCCCCTCTCTGTCAAAGGAGTGCACAGAATTTGCAGGATAGTTCAGATTTGGGATTTCTGCCTGCCTTCAAGACATACAGAAAAATCCTATAGAAGCTTCTATCCAGAATCTTGAAGATCATCTGTGGAGAATACACCACTATCGGTTATCTGGTTACAGGATCTCATATTTGTCCACAAGGAAAGCCGTCTCAGCTGAAAACCTCACAGGACTGTTCCCATCCACAAAAGTCACTTTGGTTGCCTAAAAAAGGAAGAAAAAAAAGTACCATTGGTTACAAAATGATAGACTTACCATAAATAATGCTAATAAAGTTAGTTCTGTCCCCAAGTGTGAAAATAATGACCAGTTGAACAACCGTGAACAATATAATTGAGGTCATAAATCAATGAGTATTTAAAACTGTAGGTGCCATGCGCATGACTGACGTTTAGAACAGACTTTCTGGGAGAATAAAAAGTCCACTTTTCCCCTTTTCTCACAGTCACCCCCCCCAATAATACAACAAACACTGCCTGATTCCTGATGCTTCGGTATCACCGTGCCTCCCAGTAGAGCTCCCACTGGAATGCCCACTTGCAATAGGATGGAACACATTCGCACAGTATATCAGGCATTCAGCTTACCTGGGAGGCAGGGGTAAGGCACGGTGACATCACACACTTCCCAGAAGCATTAGGAGCCAGGGCGAGGCAAGTATTTTCTTTCTGCAAACTCTACATTTAATTACTTTTCAAAGCCATATGTATTGTGGGGGGTTGTGAGTAAAGCGGACCTTACATTTTCATGGAAGGTCCTCTTTAATTACCATACTAAACCTTCTAATTATTAATTTTGTAATACAAAGAATATATTGTTGTCTGCAAATTATTTTGCAACTGATCATGGAAGGAAAGATAAAGAGCAAAGTAAATATTTAACTATATTAACTGCTGGTAAAAGCTTGAATACAATTCTGTACAGCTTCAATATTAGTAGGTTTGTTGGAAAGGCCAAAGATGTGTATCTTAGATTAGACTATGGATCTGACATACAACAATGGTACCAAACACGTTGCTCATAGCAGGCAATCCGCTTTCAAGTGTCATTTTTACAGGCAATGTTTGAAAGAAGGATGAATGAAGGATTCCGACTGCTCTCAGCAAATAAAAAGTTCTCCTTGGTACACTTGCATACATTAACCATTATGATGTTTGATTGGGTTGCCCTACTGCTTTCTGGATAACACAGAAATGCACTTAAAGAGGACAAAGCAATTTCATGTTTCACTGTTCACAGAGGTTCATCTGTCCCACTTGCCTGATCCTCTGACCTTGCTCTCTTGAGCCTCTACTGCGAACTGTGGTTTCCTCTTGCTGTACACAATGTCACTACATAGAAGTCAGCGGAAGCAAGCACAGCACATGGCGGAGGATGACACTCCTAGAAGTGAAAATTCTTCAGGTAGAGGTAGCTTTTGAACAAAGCAAAAGGATCAGATGAACGGGCAGCAGACAGGTGATTATAAAATCATCAGCTGCAACTAGTGCTCTGCTACAGAGTATTTAATGAGAGGAAGTGCTCCTAAAGTGTTGAAAAGTAAATGAGCACTTAGTCAAAAATATTGGGAAAGGCTTTTTATAAAGATCCGATAGAGGTTTTGTAAGCTTTTTCGGGAGTAGTAGTCCAATGAACACCTAGTGTATGCTTACCTGTAAAAATGTCATGTCATTGTCACATTTGTAAGAGGTCTTCAGGAAGAATAAAAAGTAAAAATGTTGGCATTTATCTACCAAGATGCCGAAGCCTTACCTGTATGCTGCAGTAGTTTTTCTTGGACACAAAGGACACGGTTACTGGGAAGAAATCATTAGGGTGACCAGCAATGCTGAATTCCAGACTTCCAGTTTTGTTTTTGCTGTCAATGACAGGAAGTGTCCACTCTAGTGTATTCCTTCGGCTGTCATGGTGATAGTCCCCATCTATGTCTCCAATCACTGGAGCCCCAACTCCTGACCTGAAATGGAGCAAGATACATCAGAATATGTTCACTTTAGTCATGTGACTGATTTTCAAATCCATTAAAAGATCTGTCACTTTTTGGAAAATGATGATCCGTATCCCTGCTGTGTTGGCTTTGTGAATGCAGCTCACAGTGATAAAAGCATCAGGTAAAAACACCATTACATACAGAGCAGGCTAAACAAAGCATGTTATCTCCCTTTGTGAAATGAGATCTGAGCTGGATAAACTCACATCCTTGAGCCCATTGTACTGCAACAGAAGCATGTCTCTTCTCAGAGAAGATCATTTTAGGAGGGAAAGAAGGAGTGAATGTATAAAAAGGAAAAAAAATGTTTCATCGACATACACACTTATCTTTGCTTATACCATTTATCCATAAGCTCATTTATATAAAAAAAGTTCAGCAATTTCCCAACATTCTTCCAACAGTCCATGTTCACACAACATCTTGCAAAAAGCAAAGCAATATATAATTCATGCATTATGATACTATATACAGGTGAAACTTGAATAATTAGAATATCGTGCAAAAGTAATTGCAGTAAGTGCTGCAAAAGGGGCCCAAACCAAGTACTGAGTACATATGCATGCTTGTACTTTTCAGAGGTCCGATATTGTTCTATGTACAATCCTTGTTTTATTGATTGCATGTAATAATCTACTTTTTTGAGGTTGTGGATTTGGGGTTCTTGGGGTTTTCATGAGCTGTAAGCCATAATCATCACAATTATGACAAATCACGGCTTGAATTATCTTGCTTTGCATGTAATGAGTCTATCTCATATATTAGTTTCACCTTTTAAGTTGCATTAGTGACATAAATGAACTTTGCACGATATTCTAATTATTCGAGTTTCACCTGTATAAGCTGGCCTTATCGCATTTCCTGTCTGCAGCCACTGGAGGACAGTCATAATGGAGTTTAGTGGAGGATACAGATTGCTGTTAGGAGGGAGTCTGTGCACGTCCTATGCCAACTTTAGTTCTACCCATATGACATGTATATTAAAAACACATTATTTCCTTTACTCGACGCGGAACATGGATGGTCATTTTCCCTCTTAATCTAATCCATAGATATTCACTTCATTAGGTATGCACTGCCCTCTTTTGCACAGATCTCATTGATCAGACCTCTCCAGCTAATCACATGAGCCTAGATACTTGTAGTTTCATATAAATCAATGCTGGAAACCTCGGATTAGTGTTCACATATTTCTGTCAATAGGTTTGACGGCACCACAAGACTACCATACCAGCAGTTGCAGAACTAAGTCTTACCCAGGGTCTATTGACATTCACCTAACACAGTTACAGTTACCACTATTTGGTTCTCTGAAGAGCAACCTGTGTCAATAGCTCACTCTTTATGTCCAAATCCTATCCCTTGCGTCTTCTCCTCTCTAAAGCTTCAAAAAAACAGTGGGCCTGATGAGCTTCTTTTCTGTCCTCATAGAACAGCAGGTCTTAGCATGCTTTATTACCATATCTCCTGCCTTGGTACTAGTACAAGTTCCATTATGCCCTTACGATGTCAGTCTCATCTCTGTAGAACTGAAAGTCCTTATTTACTATACAAGTCTCTCAAACATCTGTAGAACTACAAGTCAAATGTCAGCAGCTTAATTGACAATTTGCCTCAATTACATTTCTCCTATTTGTACTGCTTCAAGTTTCTGTATTCTCCATGGTAGCCTCTCCTCTACAGAATACAGCGCCTACAGAATTATGCATTTTGGCATACACACTGATGACTCTCTTTTGAATTTTATGTCCCAATATGCCCACTACTGTCAAGTCAATCTCTGCAGCACTACAATGTCTCATACCTCCCATAAAAATGTTAGATCTTACTAGCAATATAGCATGCAGAGAGTATAGAACTTGCATAGTGCAGGCTTTAGGATGAGGAGCTCTATGAAATCTGGTTGCAGTGGATTAGAGAGTTTCCTTTGGACTTTAATATTGTGTTTCACTTCCGGTCAGAAAGTTGCTCTTTAAAAGTTTTAGCGTTTACAGCGTATATTATCAATTAAATGCAGTGTGATTTCTCACTGTATATTTCCTCAATCTTACAGACGGGTTAAAATAAAATTAAAACCTGTAGTGGAACCTATTTTAAAAGAGTATTCCTATGCTGTACAGCAAGTTAAAGTAGTAGGAATAATATGTTAATATACCGCAGCTGTAAAGGCAATGAGAGGGTGCAGCATTCAGTACTACTTGAAATAATATTGTTGCCCAACATCAGTTATTGCAGCACAGTTGTTTGCCAATGTGGTCATTCAAAAGGGAAAGTACAAAAGCCTGTGAGTATGGAATGCTTACAGTAAACCTTTCATGAAAGTGGTACAGAGGCTGCCATTGCGGACTTCCTTTAGAGCCTTGGTTCTCAACTGGTGGGTCGTGACCCAAAAGTGGGTCGCCGTGTGCCTTCCACTTTTCTAGGTGAGAGGCTCCTCTGCCTCCCCCTAACACAGCTCTGTCAGTTCTCATGCCAAGCAGCCATTCACAATATGCTTCCCGGCACCGAGTGACAGCTTGAGATGGGATGGGGCTATGGCCGCGAGGGAGCTCCACCCATACATGCATTGCTTCTAGTTTCCTCATGTGTCCTATAGAGGTGCCTACACCAGAGTGACATCACATTCTGGCATCTCTACAGGGCACGCAAGGGAGCTGTACAAGCAATGCACATATGGATGGATCTCCATCACAGCACAGCAGCCCACACCGGACCCCAGGCTGAGGATCCACTCCAGTTCTCATAAGGTAGGGAGAATAAGTGGACCTTTAAAAAATGTTTTAAATTTATAACATTTTGGAGTGTATATGTGTGTGTGTGTGTGTGTGTGAGATTGTGTCTGTGGTTGTGTATGCATGTCAGTGTTTTGAGGGCCCATTCACACTAGCACAGTGTGTTAATCACATAGTACCGTGCAATTAACACACTGTACCACGTAATCGCACCTACTGTGCATTTTGGTGTGAGAGGTGTGTTGCATTTCCATTCATTTGAATAGTATCCAAAATGCACCTCCCACCCACAGTTCGTACACCCGCACCGGAACACGCGGTACCCTAATGCCGTGCGTTCCATTGCAGTGCGACTTGGGTCACGACTTAATGACCAAGGACAAATGTGGGTCCTGAGGTTACACAGGTTGAGAACCACTGCTTTAGAGGATAGTTGCATGGCTTTTATTATGACTCCCTGCTTTCACACATTTCTGACCCCAAATACATATGCAGAGTAGAAGTCAGAACTGTATACTTCTTCTGGGTCAGGGACTGGCATTTTCAATGGGGGTCAGCAACAGCAGCATCCATATTTCCTAGGTTGCCTTTCATGTATAACAGAAGGGCTTAAAGTTCACATTCTATATCACTTACGGCAATGGGATTGTAATGACAACATCATTCAGTTCTAGCTTGTCCTCCTGAAGTTCATACTCTATATTTACATCACAGCCGCTTCCACTTTCTGAAGGCCAACAGTTAACTGTGAAGAAAGAAACGGTATTAATATAAGGGTTAGATTTATTTAAATTCAAGCATCATGGAATTCTGCCTAAAAGAGAATGTGTGAGAATAAAAACCATTGTTACATTTCTTAAAGATGCAGGTTGTTATCCGGATTCTGTCTTTCATCAGCCATTCTGATAGGCAAAGTTTGGCACTTCACAATAGTGGCAAAAAAACGTCTGCCCCTTCCTCCCTCCTGAATATTCTCATTGGCCAGTCAGGAAGCTTTATCATAAAACTGTGATTTCAGTCAAGATTGCCGTTAGGTACTCTGACATGAGATATTGAGTTCTGTACATCTGTATGACGATTTCAATGAGGCTTTGCTCCCCTTGCTGGATTTTTAGCTTATTCTACATCACCAAAAATGCAGCATAAGGAGTCCGAACACATCAGCATGGACAGGAATGAAGGTGGTGGAGAAAGAACTAATGACAAGGAGATCTTGCTGCCAAAGACTCGAGATGAAAAAGCATGCAAGGAAAAGCTCGCCAAACTCCACCTCCAAACCGAAATATAATATTGTACAGACTGTCACAAATGGCTAAAATCACAAGAAACTTGCAGGTTTATTTTAACTAAATTCTAATGAGTTTAGCATTCTGTCTGTCAAAATAGTAAAAAAGGTTAAAACATAATATAATTCATAAATAAATCATTGCAGAACTTACTGGTGAGAGGAATTGAAGCATCATCTGTTGTCTGCAGTCTCCATTTTAAGACACCAACATCACTATTAAGGGGGAAAGATTTTTCTGGGTTTTTCAGCCCAATGATAGAATCTGATGTAAAAAGTTTTTTGTCCACATTGGGATGGGTCTATGGAAAAAAAAGAGAATTAGTTATGAGTTATAAAATATATATAATCATAGTGTATACCTCGACAAATCCTTCTGTCAGGCCGGGTCATGTGAACCATGTTAGGTATACACCGAGTGGCCAGATTATTATGACCACCTGACGTTTTTAGGCTAATTAGCTATAATTTTGCGTTGAAGTTGCTAGAGGGCCAGACCATTATAAATAGGGAAGCAGGTTGTTTACCACGACAGTAGAAGTGATTTGTTTCTGAAGATATGGGTATACAACGCGATTGAACAGCCTTTGAACGTGGGATGATTGTTGGCGCTCGGAGCCATGGAGCGAGTATCAGCAAAACAGCAGAATGCGTTAAATGTTCAAGAGCAGCTGTTGTTAAAGTGTTTAAAGGCTGAACTGTCAGCCGAAAATCTGGGTCTGAACGTGCGAATTGTGGCCGTCAGCGACTAGTCAATGTTAGGGCAGAACGGAGAGTGGCAAGACAACAGAAGGGCAACAGTGCATCAAATGACTGCAGATCTTAATCAGGGATCCTCTCAAATGATCTCTGAACGCACCACTGTTCGCCGTACACTGCATCGTATGGGATATGGAAGCCGAAGGCCTGTTCCAACACCTTTGCTGTCTGCAATTAACAAGATAAAACATCTCCAATTCGCACTGGAACACAAGGATTGGTCAATTGAACACAGGCATTGGAAAAAAGTCATGTGGTCCGATGAATCACGTTTCCAGTAGCATCACGCAGATGGCAGAGTGAGAATTTGGCAGGAACAGCATGAAAGCATGCACCCCACATGCATGAGTACAACCCTTCAAGCTGGTGGAGGCAGTGTTATGGTTTGGGGCATGTTTTCCTGGCATGATTTGGGCCCTCTAATTTGTGTGGAACAACGTCTGAATAGCACAACATACCAAAGTATCGTTGCTGATCAAGTTCATCCTATCATGTTGATGGCGTATCCCAATGGAGATGGCTTCTTCCAACAAGACAATGCGCCATGCCACGGTGCTAGTATTGTGCAGGAGTGGTTTCAAGAACACGAGAGAGACTTTACCTTGCTTAGGTGGCCCCCACAATCACCAGATCTCAATCCAATTGAGCATTTGTGGGACAAAGTTGAAAGAGCCATCAGGCAGCTGGTCCCACAACCATCAAATCTCACAGAACTGGACAGTGCTATTCATCAGGCCTCGTGTCAGTTTCCTCGTATCACCTTTCAACATCTCGTGGAGTCAATGCCAAGAAGAATCGCCGCAGTATTGAAGGCAAAAGGTGGCCCAACAAAGTACTGATGGGGTGGTCATAATAATCTGGCCACTCAGTGTATTTTTCATTCACGTTTTATTAACATTGCTTGAGCCTGCAATACAATTTTCCACCAAGCTGCACTCCGGTTCCCATTGTAATGGATGGCACTAGTCTAAGAGTTACAGCTTCAGTGGTAACATGACAGGACCTGTTGCTTTGTTTTGTCAATAAATACATACGTACACATAGCTAAAGTAGGTTTGTACTGCACTGCATACAGCCGTGGCCTATTTATAAAACACAAACACTGGTAAGAATCACTCCCAACTGGTTTTTAGATGTCTAGTACGTTAAAAAGAGGACAAGAAAAAAAGAAAAATGGACCTACCACACCTCTTGGGGAGACTGTCATTTATAATACCAGCTCTTCCCTGAGACTCACCTGGAGCTGCACACCTTTCTTGTCTTCATTATCAACATGCACACGGATCCTTCCAAATTTTTCATCAGTCACTCTGAGCATAATGAGACCGTGGACTTCCATGTTCTGCAGACCGCCATCTCTGCTGCAGGTTAAGGTTATTTTCTCTTCAATCTTCATATGAATGCTACAATTTAAGATTAATATACCTGTTAAATAAAACTGAAGAACTCTGTTGTCTTGGAGGTTTAATCAAGTCAGTGAAAACGGGTGACACCGGAAATGAGCTCTGCCACAAGGGAACAAGCAAGTACTGACCTTTCTATGTGGGTTGGTGGAGGAAGGACTTTTGATGCTTCTGGTTGTCTCTTTCCAGCAGATGAAGTAACAGTTTCGCCTTCAGATTTCAATTTGTCCACAAAGTTATCTACTTCTTTTCCTTTAGCCCCAAGTTTTAATGCTTTGTTGGAGCCAGATGGTCTAAAATGACACAACAACATTACATAAATGGCACAAAGTCATTTAATAATAGATAGAAAGATATTAACTACCTCCTCCTTACCATCTTGTCTTGAATTGTATTGTGATTGTAATGTCTTCCTTAGATTGTTAAGTTCTGCGCAAACTGTTGGCGCTATATAAATACTATGTAATAATAATAATAACTACCATCTACCAAACTTGGTGCCAATTATTATAGATTAAACTGTAAACAAGGCAAAAAGTTAATTTTACAAATAAGTGTGGAAGGGTTAGCAACCTTGTTCGGTATTTATTGCATCCCCAGTGGGGAGTTTTACCCCATTTGTCTTGGTGACCACTGTCACTGGGACTAAAAAGGGAGTGAATATAAAAAATGAAGAGATGTCACCGGAACAGTAATAGAGGAGAAAAATGGCAATGAAAATTAAATATTACCTGGTTGATACAGGAGCAGTCTTTGTTTTCTCTGATTCAATAATGTTCTCTGTTATCAAGGCTGCTGCATTACTGGAAATAGATGAAGAGCCAGAACTTCCGAACCCTCCGAATCCCGGAGCTTTCTTACCCTGACGCTCAGCATCCCTCCTAGCCTGCTGTAGCTCTTTTGCTTTACGTCTCATCTCAGCCTTTGCCTCTCGTTCCTGGGTCTGTGACAAAAAAAATAAAATAAAAAATTAGACCATTTCATCCCAAAAAGAAATGCACAATTCAGAAGCTATGTGATTCCATTAAAAATAAAATGGTGGTGTCGCTGGCTTCCTGACATCCATGTGCGTTTATAAAGCTTTCAAAGCAAACAGCAATATTTTTCACTTTTGAAAGCAAGTTCTAAGCAGAATGTATTATGACTGTATGCACTTTAGCTGGCAGTATCCATGTATAATCCTGGAAAGGTTACATTACACCAAGCGGTCAAAACCAGCTCTTCAACTTAAAAGCAGAAATTAAAAATCAGGGGTTTTCAGTTCCTTTATTAAAGCAGAAGTGGGAATTGGGGGTAATGGTCTCAGCTCCCTTAATAAAGCAGAAGGTGGGGAATGGGGATGAAATAATATAATGCACCCATAGATATGTACTGCATATAGAAAAGTATAGACAAAGTACAATGTAAATATGAAAAAGGAGGCCCTAGCCTCATGGATCTAGTGATCCACCACCTAGTCGCATGGAGACCTCCCAGGTCAAGGACTGAAGAAGACCTAATCAAAAAAGTAGAAGTATGGGTATGTCGTGGTTGTGAGTGCTAATCCAGTTGTTGGAAATGGAAAGTGTGGAAAGGAAGTGGCGAGCAGAGTCAGTGTGAAAAAGATGTGAGGGAAATTAAAAAGGTAGCAAAGCAGACAAAGAGCTAGCAATGTGTGGAGACAAAAAAAAGCCAGCGGGCATAGAGGGGAAAGGGAGAGAAGGGAAAGTGGAAAAGGGAAAGCTTGGGACATAGGTGCTGCCACACCCATAAAGAAACAATTGATGCTTCAGTACAGAGACCCCTCAGATGGTCATACTCCTTTGAGGCTGGGAACAACATCCAGGTGTACAAAGTATTGAAAAACTTTAGTTTTGTACCTCTAAGAGAGCTAGTCAGGTCCTCCATGAGTCTAATGTTGTTGAGCTTCCGAAACCACAGCCGGAGAGAAGGAGAGGAAGTCTGTTTCCGCAAGGAAGAGATTCAAGTTCGGGTCACATTATCCATGTGCATAAGTACTGTATAGAAGATGTGTAAGTCTTGATAGAGAGCTTCTTATGATGAAACAGGAAAGAGGCTGGGTCCTCAGGAATGAGAATGTCTGAAAATTGCTGCATGGCCTCCCGGCCCAGCCACAGAGACTAGAGAGGGCTGGAGAGGAGCAGAAGATATGAACCACTCCTCCAACAGCAATCTGCAGAGTCAGGATATATGGTATGAAGAGCATAAGGAGTTCTGTACAAGTGGGCAAGTATGTTATAACCTAATTCCTGAAATGTGTTACAGATGGGAAGATTTAAGGGACAATATGAGAAGTCTCTGTCTCTCTCTCTCCTGGAGCAAAGGGTTGACCAAGATCCACCTCCCATTAGTCAAGAAAGTGCAAATGAGCAGTAGCATCAGCCACCAGCAAGAGAGAACAGAGGGAGAGAGCCCTGGATGTAGGGTTTGAAGCGAAGAGGTGGGCCAACTGTCGCCACTTCCAGAAGCCCAACCTCCCCCAAAATGGGGTTGGAAGACAGTCCCGAAAAGGAAAACCAGGAGGACCGGATACCAAAATGGGTGGCTCTATACTTGTTCTGTGACCCAAGTCACGCAAAAACCAGGTTGTCAAGACCAGGGGGGAACTCTTAGTTTCCAATGATGGGAAAGAGATGGGAAAGAGAGGGGACAGTTGTGGGGAAACATGTTTAGTCTGATATGCTATACAGGCAAATTTCCATGTGGGTCCTATAGTCAGGGGTGTCTGGAGAGATCTGGGAACAGACTTAGAACCCCAGGGATTGGAGTGGTATAGAAAGATTCGTTGCGGGGACCTGGGCTTCCTTGCACCAAGAATTCGAGCAAGGTGGGTAGCCAGGTAGTGGAGTGATATCTGGGACCACCAAGCTGCCATCACATTTTCGTCTGCGAAGGATACTATGCCTGATCATGGACGGATTGCCAGACCAAATGAAATTTAAAGAAAGAGAACTGAACCGGAGAGAAGAAAGCCTGGAGGTATTAAAGGTCGACAATGCTTATAAAGTATATAAAAAGCTTAGGAGAACATTTTATTTCAGAACTTTGATTCTACCAGTCCAAGAGAACGCAAGTTGTGACCAACATTGTAGGTCATTTTGAATGCCCTGCAAAAATGGAGGCAAGTTGATAACATAGGTCTGAGAGACATTGTTGGGTAGATGAATACCCAGACACTTTATAGAAGGAGAAGCCCACTTAAATGGAAAATAACGTTGTAGCCTAGCATGGTGGAGGGTGAAAGAAAAGGTTAAGAGCCTCCGATTTTTGAGTGTTAATGATATGGATGTCAGATAGCTCAATGTAGGTTTGAAATTCCACAAGGAAATTCGGGAATGAGATATCCGGAGAGGAAAGGATAGTCTGCAAAAGCTGCGATTGTATGTTGTTGAGAGGTCTTAGCAACCTCAAGGCCTGGTTCACACCTGCGCGTCCTGGGAATGTGTGTTTGCTGGGCGGCCCCATTGATTTCAATGGGGTCAAATATGTGCGGCAAACAGGCTCCTGCACTATGGTATGCGACATGCGGGACGCATTTTTTGTGCCGCGTTTGCACGTCAGACTGCGGCGCAAAACTGCGCGACTTGCCAGCCGTGTTTGGGGTGCCATCAAAAATGAATGGCACTGCAAGCGTGTTTCCGCTTGCAGTGCCAACTTTTACTAACAGACATTTAACAGAATGGGTTTTATAGGTCCTAAGTTCTGGAAGACATGTTGTAGAAGCAAAACAAAACCCTAATGAGACATTAATACTCAGTGTGGGGAAGAAGTCCATTAATTACTCCAGCTATCAATTCTTATATCTGGATTACATTTTTATTAACAAAAAAGGGCATTTGATCCATAGTAAATTATATTTATAATTGAGGCCATAGCAATGCTACTCAGTAAGGACTACAAGTTCCACAAGCACATCCCTTTAGCTTTTAGCTATAGGGGAGACAAAAGGACTCTCAGTAAAGAGCAGCTCTTTGTATTAAATCAACCATTTTCTACCCAGCGACAGCCTAGTAATATTGCTAATTAAAAGGTTAGAGACATGAAAGGCAGCTTTATTCCGCTTTATAGCAGCTGAAATGTAACAAAATAAAAAAGGTTCTGAAGACAACAAAAGAACTACAATGTGGTTAGCCCTAAGTTTTTATCACCTGCAGATCTACAAAAAAAAAATTATTAAAACTACATTCCATGTAAAGATATAAAGCTATGTGTACTGAGTATTTGGGAGGATTAAAAGCTGTCTATTAGAAACATTTCCCATTTTTCGATGGACTAGATAAGGCTGAATCCCGCTCTTCTTTTCTTGGTTGCAACTGAACAGTGAATCTGTACTTCTAATATACAAAGTTTCATAATATCCTTTTATTCTGATGACAGTTTGGTATATTTGGCATACTTTGAATGAGGCCTTCCTGAATTTCTGACACTGATACTATTCATGGTTTTGATTAAATTGGTCCAGTATTCTCTCCTACAGCCATAGTTATCAATGCCATCCTCACATCCTTTAAATGTATTCAAGTCTTTTAAAGGATAACTGCACCCCAGATGCATACTTACCTCAATTCCAGAGCCACAATGCTGACATGTGCAGTGAAAATCTTTTCGTCACTGGCCCCTTGGAAGCCAATCTGGATCAATTGTGCAGGTACAGCCAGAGGCAAGAAGATTTTGGCTACAGATGTCAACATTGTGGCAAGCAGGAGCCCTGCAATTAAAAGGAGAACTATGGGGCACGTGTTTTTCCCCATCGTTCTACTCAGAGTCACAGGAGGACAAACTAGCATCCTCCCGTTACCCAAAGTCAGCGCTGGAGGATTGGAGCGGGGAGAATCCCTGCAAGGAGCCGTGAGTAATAGTCACAGCTCTCTGCAAGGACAGGATCGAAAAGTGTGCGAGCAACGGTATGTGTTCGCTCACTTCCTGATCTATTGAGCCGATGTGAGACAGTTTCATTGTCACACGGTCGGCTCGAACTATGAGGATGAGTGAAAATCACTCGCCTCATAATTCTCCTTTAAGGTAGTTATGAATATGGTGTTGGGGGGGCTTCGTGAGAAGCAGAAGCACCACACAGTGAAGATTAGTATTTAGCTATGTTGCTTACATGGAGGGGCTTCAAAAACTACAGCAAAAGTGAAGCTGTCCTTTAAAAGGGAGAATTCAGACTGCAGAAGATCTAACACTTGAGTTACATCCACTAGTGGAGATAAAGTCTGCCAATTCCATGGGAAGCCAAGAATAAAATGGAATTTCTAACAGACAGGTAGTAACTATTGAGGACTGAAGGGTCTAAAGTGGGATTTTGGGTTATTAGCCTTATGACATCATGTTTGAATGAGAAGGGAAGAGTGCAAGTATAAAGCAGGTGGTTAAAGAAAGCCAGGAACGCTAAAATGGGAAAAGATTAGACATAAGATAACCAAGAAGAAGATAAAAAGAGAAGGTACAGAAATATTATACTATATCTAAGAGCCCATTCACACCAGGGCGGCTGCTGGTCAGCACGGTTTCCTCGCTGATGGGAGTTTTGTAATTGCGTTTCAGCGCTGAAATGCAATTCAAAACACCCCAAACCGCGCTGATCCATTGAAAGCTGTATGGAAACCACACTGATCAGCACGGCAAAAAAGGGTCAGGAAGGAGTTCGGACGGGAAGGGGGGGTAAACGGACGGACGGGGGTTCGGATCGCGTTCAGCCGCACTGCCCCGGTGTAAACGGGGCCTTAAAGAGAAGATAATTACCAACCACACACTGTTACCACAAAGCACAAACAGCTGTTTTTTACGTACAGATACATTGTTTCAAACACCTAATCTCACCTCTCTGACGGCTCTGAACACTTTCTCTTCATGAGAGTCCATCTCAGTGAATGTTCTGATTTGGGCCAAGTTCACATTTTCTCGATATCCCAAAGCCACGATTTCATCAAATGCAAATATTAGATCAAAACAGTGATCAGAGATTTCAGTCTCTTCCAAAGCTCGACAGTATTCGGGAATCTGTAAAAGGTTACAATGTATTACATACATTATGCAGCATTTGCGAGAGGGAAACAGTTTTGCCAATTCAATACTGCAATCAAAGAGTACTACAGAATAATAAATTGCTGTTAAATATCCCTCATTGATCTTGTACCCTTGTGTGCATAGGTCCTATCCAGCTATTGTGGATAACCATAAAAAACGCTCCATAGTGAATGGTAAACCTTGTGACTATAGTGTATTCATACGTTTTCAAAATGTACTACACTGTGGTTTAGGGACAGATCATAAAAAGCGGGGAAAGAAAAGATAAATGTTGGAGTTGTTAAAGCTAGCCATGCACCTTAGATTTCTCACAATCCCATCCATGGATGAAGAAATCTCCCGTGCCGGCTATTGGATTCAGGAGTCGGTGGGACTTGCAGATGCTGACTACCCAAACAGTAACTGACTGGATGCAGTCACTATTCAAAATGTTGCCATAAAAATGAAAAAAGGTAAACCTGTTTGGTTGCTGTGGGCCACAACTCCACTTCCTTTTCTTCAAGAAGAACTGTGGGAAAAATTACAAACCTACCCTTGGGTGGGGCTACCCTCGCAGTACAATGGTTAAAATACCCGTTTTGTCTACAGGGCTCAGATAAAGCAGTTTTACTCACTAGAATCTTGGTCACGTGGCGTTTGGCACTCACCACTCCGCTCTGGCTATGGAATGTCAGTGGGACTGAGGATCAGGTGAGTATATCTGCTTTATTTGAGCACCCAAGACAAAACGACTACTTAGCCCTTGCAGTGCAGCGGTAGCCCCACTGAAAGAGTATGTTTGTGATTTACCCGGAGTTCTTTTAGGTTTTAAGAATAAAAGTGTAGTCTAAGTCCATTTTCTTTTTTTTTTTAAATAGTTAAGCCTTAAACCCTCATGGGTCCCTCGCACAGCTATGTGCTTTACAAATGTGCATAGTGCTCTGCTGCTTTCAGGATTCCACACCAAGGCTGGCACTTAATAAATAGGATGCAAACTGCGGGCCACAGTATGCAACCTTTCAAAATATTAGGCTGGCCATACACCTATCACTTTTTGTCATTCAACCCGCGGGCTGAACAAACAAAAAAAATCCGTCAACACAAACAGCGTGTCAATCAAGAAACTCTGCTGTTTGCATCCTGACTGGCGGCACCTGTCAGAATACCAGATCAGAGGGGGCAGCTCATTGGCTGCTGGCTCTGATCGATGGAAAATATTTCAGCCGACTCCTTCGATCAGCTGATCAAGGAATGCCAGCTGAAAGAGAGCCGACAGCCCCACACACTGTGCAAATTTTGGCCGGTACATTCAAAATCAGCTAAAATTCGACCAGTGTATGGGCACCTTAACAGAGATAGATGATAGCGATATTCACTCTCCATTATAAAAGAGGCCCTTAGTTTCACAATTTCTCCAGCACGGCAATAGGTAAAAACCGGCACCTGTAAGGGGATCCGTCCATCCAATACTTTATCTGTAAGAAGGTATAAAAGCAACAAACGCTTAGCTAAGCATTTGTTTGCTGCTTTTATTCCTTCTTACAAATAAAGAATCGGATGGACGGATCCCCTTACAGGTGCCGGTTTTTTACCTATTGCTTAGTGAAGGCTCTGGTGGAAGCTGTACAATGCACCAAGGTTGCAGCAGCAGGATTGAAGACAAGAGGATAGAGCTGCTCCATGTTTATTTTTCCAGTATTGCCCCTTTCAAGAATTATTTTCTGAGAGGCATGTGGAGGCTGCCATTTCTATTTTCCAGTTGCTGTGTCTTATGGATCCTCTTGATTTAACACTTTCCATCACTGACCAAGAACAGGTATGAAGACAAGGACGCCTGGCTTTACTCTATCCTGATCTACATACTTGTTCCAGGTCAGTGACAAAGCATTGAAGATCAGCATGACAGGCAGGCAACCAGCAGTTGCAGAAGAAATAACAATGGCAGTCCATTTTCAGATTGGTTTGTAATGTACATAGATTCTAGTTTAATGTAATGACAGATTCTCAATACCTTTACTAGTGTCATTTCATGAATGCATTTACTGCTTTATAGGTAACTTTCACTTACCACTCTAGAGAAAAGTCTGAGCGTTTCAAGGTCCTCAAGGATGTTGCTATTTTTTGTGGTAATGAGAACCATGTAGAGTTTTTCCATAGGCTGGTAGACGTAGCGAACACTTTCAGTTTCCACAAAGGTGTGCTGTTTTCCAGTATTCATTAATTTTGGGAAAGCAGCCAATAGTCCCTCAATCCGTGTCCGAGTCATCTCCACAAACTGCCGTGATACTATGGCCTTACCTGCCTTCGTACAGACCGCAGCAGCCAGTAGCACCTGAAAATAAAATTGAGAAAAGTTGGCCAGCCGATACTCCCAATTTAAAAAAAAAGTTTACAAATAACTTGCTGTATATAAAAAGTAAATGAATATACTGTACATGTGGCAAACATTCCCCTAAAAACACCACTGCAATTTCTCCAAATGCCAGACCATCTGGAGAGAGAGGGTTGGCTTCCTCCAGCACCAAACATGCAAAGTTCATTATGCCGAGCACTTTACACAGCGGTAGAATTATACCAACTTCCACTGCCCACCTTGTGGCCCTTCTTAGGCCCCATTCACACTGAGCGAAACTCACCTTTGAGCGGATTTCCGCGCGGCGGGATATCGCGACTGTTGCGGGCGACGTTCCAGCAACCTTCATCGTCGGGCTGCATTCAAAAATAGAAAAATCGTGCAACATCCGCGGGAAAAAGGGTCGAGTTGAATCGACAGCGACATGGAGCTGTACATTAGAACAGCTCGATTGAATAACATTGGCCGGCGACTTCTCACGATATCGCTGGCCAAAAATGCGCGATAGCGCGCAGAAATCGCGGGATTTATCGCTTAGTGTGAATGGGGCCTTAGGGCTGGTCTCATTGCATTTCAGTTGTCTTCATCTGTGTAATGCTATTTTTCAGCTTTCACAGAGAGTATTAGGGATCCTTCCAGGTACGATCTAGATATATATTTATACTGGGGATGCACCGATACCGGTTTTTCAGTATCGAGTACCGATATTTATATTTTGGTACTCGCCGATACAGAGTACTGATACCAATACTTCCACTAGCATGGAGCTGGCTTACCGGGCAATCAAGAACCCGGGTGGCGGGTAATGACACGCTGCCCGTCTTCTTGATTGCCTGGAAAGCCCGCTCCATGCTGATTGGACAAACAGCATGGAGCCACCTTCCCGGCCAAACAGCATGGAGCCGGGCTGCAAGTCATTACTGCCGCCCAGCTTCTTGATTGGCAGGGAGGCCAGCTTCACGTTCCCCCGTGGCACTGCCGGTCAGAGGAAATCTCCCCCTGACTGGAAGTTCCGGTATCGGGGGTAAGTATCGGAGCATTTACTGAGTACTCGCTCGAATGTGTGTATATACACAGGTGAAACTCGAATAATTAGAATATCGTGCAAAAGTTCATTTATTTCACTAATGCAACTTAAAAGGTGAAACTAATATATGAGATAGACAATTCGAGTTTCACCTGTATACACACATTCAGAAAGTATTCAGACCCCCCTTCACTTTTTTCAGTGTTATGTTGCAGTCTGATACTACAGTTGTTTAAATTCTCCCCCACCCCCTCATTAATCTACACTCAGTACCACATATTGACAGAGTAAAAACAGAACTTTAGAAATGTCTGAGTTTATTAAACACAAAAAACTGAAATATCACATTGGTATAAGTATTTAGACCCTTTGCAACAACACTTGAAATTTAGCTCAGGTGCCTCCCATTTCTCTTGATCATTGCGGAGATGCGGAGATGTTTCTACACCTTGATTGGAGCCCACCTGTGGTAAATTACATTGATTGGACATGATTTGGAAAGGTGCACACCTCTCTATAGAAGGCCTCACAGCTGACAATAAGGTTGCTGAGGTCAAAAGGAACTGTCAGCAGAGGTCAAATACGTGATTATTGCAAAGGCACAGATCTGGGGAAGGCTACAAAACCATTTCCGTTGCACTGACGAGCACAGTGGCCTCCATAATTCTCAAATTGAAGAAGTTTGGCACAACCAGGAATCTTCCAAGAGCTGGTCGCCCGGCCAAACTGAAAAATTGGGGGAGAAGGGCCTTAGTAGGAGAGGTGACCAAGAACCCGATGCTCACTGACTGAGCTCCAGAGATCCTTTGTTGAGATAGAACAAGGTTCCAGAAGAACAACCATCACTGCAGCCCTCCATCGATCTGGCCTTTATGGCAGAGTGGCTAAAGGGAAGCCACTCCTCACCGCAAAACACATGAAAGTCCGCTTGGAGTTTGCAAAAAAGCACCTGAAGGACTGACTGTGAGGAACAAGATTCTCTGGTCTGACGAAACCAAGATTAAACTGTTGGGCCTTAATTCTAAACGTTATGTCTGGAGGAAACCAGGCACCGCTCATCACCTGCCCAATTCCATCCCAACAGTGAAGCACGGTGGTGGCAACATCATGCTGTGGGGGTGTTTTTCAGCACCAGGGACTGGGAGACTGGTCAGTGTTGAGGGAAAGCTGAATGGAGGAAAGTACAGAGATATCCTCAATGAAAACCTGTTTCACAGCACTCAGGACCTCAGAGTGGGCCAAAGGTTCACCTTCGAACATGAAATGATCCTAAGCATACAGCCAAGACAACACAGGAGTGGCTTAGGGACAACTCTGTAAATGTCCTAGAGTGGCCCAGCCAGAGCCCTGACTGGAACCCTATTGAACATCTCTGGAGAGACCTGAAAATGGCTGTCCAGTGTCCACCGAAGGTCCCCATCCAACATGTCTGAGCTTGAAGAATGGCAGAAAAAAAATGGCAGAAACGAAAAAAAAAAAAGTCGGCTCTATTGATCGGGAAGTGAGCAGAAACATGCAGCCAATCAGCTCACTTCCCAATCGTCTACCTGCAGTGAGCAGTGACTGTCAGTCACACCAGGGATTCCCCCTCTCCGATCCTCCAGCACTGAGTGGAGGAACGGACTGGGGAGGGAGCGGGTACAGCTGGCTCTGCCTCTAGATAGGCAGAGCCCGCTGTCACACACGCAGCTGGGTGGCTCTCCACAGCATTGTCAGGATGCGTCCCGGCTGCGGCGGTTTTAGTATATTTGACTGTGTAGCTGCAAAAGAAGTCAATGCCCAAAATTTCCCATAGGGAACATTTTAAACGCTCTTAACGCTCATCAGTTTAGTGCTAATAGTGATTGATGGCCCTAGAATTATTACTCACTCCGACGTTTGCGGCGATATTTAACATGTTAGAGTACTTGGAACACAGCGCTAGAGATAAAGTCAACAAAATATGTGTAAATATTCACAGATTGGGTTGAGTGATCAGTGGATATCAATGTATAAATTATGTGTATTCGAAACAGTCATAAAAAGTAAACGAAAAAGATGGTTTGTATCACTATGTGAACAACACAAAGTGTAGCCTAAAGGCGGTTCACCTCCTTTATTTTCATAGCTGCTTTTTGATACAAGTACAATTTAGCCATATCCAGGAGCGCAGATTTATTTTTCCGATATTTAACATGTGTAGCACAATTGTCGTTTTCCGCACGCAAGCGCACCGACACGTGATTGCGTGTGTATGTGCGTGCACGTGAGGGGCGGGGGACTTTAAAACATTTTTTTTGCCTTTTTTAAATTTATCTTGTTACTTTAATTTTTAAATACTTTTTTTTTTACACTAACCCTATTGCTATCACATAGGGGGCTAACAAGCCCCCTATGTAATAGCAGATAGGGTGTGACAGCTCCTCTTTATGGAGACATTAGGGATCATGACACCTAGCCACCCGAAAGAAGCTGAGGAAGCAGAGATCTGCTTCCTCAGCTTCATCTCCTGGCTCTAAGAGCCAGAGACTGTGTACAGTGACACCAGAGGTGATGTAATACACCTCACTTCCGGGTCCAGTGATCGGAGGAGAGATCAGCGGCTGGAAGTCCCTGAG
The DNA here is from genome assembly GCF_000935625.1 of Nanorana parkeri. Lineage (NCBI taxonomy): Eukaryota > Metazoa > Chordata > Amphibia > Anura > Dicroglossidae > Nanorana > Nanorana parkeri. Next base: position 2,455,536 of record NW_017306366.1, read on the forward strand.
CCGCTTCCGGGACCCGCACGGGGACAGCGGTGCCCAGGGAAGCCACGGCAGGAGGGGAGGGCGCCGCACGGTACAAACGATCCGGCGGGTGTACCGACGCCGGATAACTTGTACAATAACAGCAATCGTCTGCTGTTAAAAGCGGTACCAAGAACACGTCTGCTGCAGCGGCCGTGTTCTTGTTTTAACCACTTCTGCGGGCCGCTGTCTATAGACGTATTGCGGCCTGCAAGTGGTTAAATGAAAATATAGTTAAAATTACCAAAACTATTTTTTTGAAAAGCAGAAGACATGTAAAATAAAAAAAAGCAACATTTTAATTTGCCCACCTGCCGATCAAATTTAAATTAGTAAAAAATACACTCAAAATTTCAGCGCACACAAAAACAATATCGCCAAAATCCTATATTTTAATCCAACCCACCCCCTCACCAAGGTGAGAATGACGTGTCCCATCTCCTGAAGCCTCCTGGAATATGTGATGTGTATATCTTAGGAGGAGGCTTCAGGAGATGTCATTCCAACTTAGGTGATGGGGCGGGCTGGATTAAAAAAATAAACCCCCCAAGCGGTGGATTCGCTGGACGGGCAAGTATTAGAATTCAGGATAAAAAGGTAGGAAAAGACTTAAAAACAAATAACACAAGAGGACATTAGGGGGGTTGAGTTCCTCTAAAGCCGATACCTTACGGGATTTTGTGTAGCACACAATATTTACTGCTACAAATTTCTAATGCCAGAGATTACAGGGACTGGTAAATCACTTACAATGGATGTTGCTCCTTGATGTTTAACCCTTTCGCTGCCAAGGACGTACGTCGTACGGAGCTACAAAAGTGCTTCCAGCTGGCCAGCTCAGTATGTCGTACGGACCTGTCATTTACAGTTCTACTATAAGCTGATGGTCGCTTTAGCGACCATCAGCTTATAGTAGAACTGTTCAGCAGACTGTCCCCTTTAAATTAATAGCTGTCATCAGCGGCTCACAAGCCGCTGATGACAGTCTTTTACAAACGCTAGCAACGCAGCAGTTGAAAATCAAACCAATAGGAAAAAATTGCAGAAAATTCAAAAATGGCTTGGCCAGCTGATTTAAAAAATGTTCCGGAGGGCTTGGCAGCGAAAGGGTTAAAGGTTTCAGCTTCCCGCAAAAATCAGCTGGTCCCCCAAGCACTGGCCCCGATATTCTGTTTTAGGGTGGCTCCTTTCCCTTGCAGGGTCCTATGGAGCCACCCCTGTGTGTGCTAGTAAGCTGTATGTCCCAACAAAAACACACAGGCACAGCAAGGCAAGTCAGTCCCCTGCTCCTCTCTCCCGGCTAGTAAACGAACCGCTGCTGGAATCTACCCCCTCCTTTGTGATCTTGCACTAGACAGGAAGTTCAGGGAAGCTGAGCTCAGAGACTTGGAAGCAGCTGTTCAGAAACAGGATAATTGTAAGTGTTTGGGCAAAAATGTTAAGCAATGCTTTGCTGTTCAATGTATACGATCTGGATTCATTATTGAAAAAAAGTTTAATATTACTTTAAAGCGACATTATAGTCAAATTTTTGTTCCCCTCCCCCCAATGTTAATGTTCGCACTTACCTTAAATGATGTTTCTTAATCTTTTTCTTTCCTGATGTTTTCATCTGTCCCTCCAGCGGTGCTGCGGGTCTCCGATCCAGCGCTGACTCCTCTGTCCTTGCTGGTACTTCCTGTCCCACGGTGTCTGCATGCGGGTGCACCCAGCCATAGACTTACCTTGTGTCTCTGCTCGTCTCCCGGCCGAAAATATGAACTGCGCATGTGCCCGCCCCAAGATGCTTTGCGGCCGCCCGAGCAGTTTCGGATTTTCTGACGGGAGCACGCGGCGAAGACGGGATAAGTTTAAACCGTGTTAAAGCGGGGGTTTTTTTTTTTGCATATATCTACTGCTTGCTAGCAGTAGATATATGCAAAAAAAATGGTGGCTTTAGAAACCCTTTAATCGGCTGGTGATTTGCCACTAAGAAGCGATTTGCCGCGGCTATAAACTAAGCAAGTGCTACATCATCAGGTCGCTGTGGTCTGCTACAAATCTCTCTCCTCCAGCAATGTGAAGCTAAGCCCATAGAGCTGGATGAAGAGTGAATGTCGCCAGCAATCTTGTTGCCGACATGAAACATTGCTACAAATCTCTAAAAATGACTTGTGATTCCATAGAAAATAACTCTGCACTTCCTGTTGTGAATAAGTCCCCTGTCTGATACGTTTCTTTTTGCAGCAAATCCCTCCTTTTTAGCGATGACTAAGAAATTCATAATAATCTTCTATGGAATCGCTCATTCTTCAGTTTGAACAGCGATTTGTTGCTCAGCAATTGACATTTATCAGTGTTTTGCATCGCTAACAACAATCACTCTTCGGTCACCTCTATGGCTTCGCTACAAGTGACTGAAGGAGAATGATCTGTAACAACACATAATCCGATGCCACAGGACTAGCGATTCAACCTGTAACTTCTGATCACCAGTACCTGTTGGCGTTAGTGATGTGTACCACTGATTATTCGCTGCAAATAAATCACCAGCCTGACATCAGACATCATCAATGTTATTGATCTAGGATTCCCCCCATTGTGTCCAGAGTTCACAATCTGTTTTCACATTATTAGTGATCATTGGACCTCACTAGGAATCATCTCCTATTATTAGCAGAGGACATGACATGGCACAAGCCGGACTCGTCCAATGTAAATAAAGTGTATTACAATAAAGTGAAGGTGATATCACAGGCCTGTCACTGCACCAAGGGCCCCCCCTCCCCCGGGTCACCCTTAAGGGATGATCGCCCTCCATATATTATGGGTGGCCCGTGTCCTCTCCTGCACTCAGTGAGCAGCCCGTCACCGGGCCAGCTGACAGCCACTGACACTTCCTGCTCCGTCTGGGCCAGCTGCAGACCCGGGAGGATATCCGGTGTCCTATCCGTACTCTACAACATACACACAACGCCGAGACCCTCTCCTCACCATGTTTGCGGTTCTTTAAGCCGGTTATTACGCCTTTCCGTGCCCGTTCACTGGACTCCGACAGCCCTCCACACAATATGGCAGTCCCGGGGCCACGTCTTCAACAGGAAGATACGTAACGTCCGGGGGAAACATAGTAATGGCACGTCTGAGAGGCGGAGGCCCGGGCCGCCATGTTGGATGTGGGAAGTGCGCTCTCGTAGTGACGTGGTATTGGAGATGAAAGTTCCTAAGTCCGGATGAGGTGATTGCACCTGGACACGTAATCGCTTTATACGTTTCTGGGTGTTCACAGTATAAAACAAATAAAAAAGATGATAGATAGAAACCTTTAAGAAGGGTTAAACTGTCCAGATATGTTTATTAAAAACGACCCTGTATTCTACAAATGAAACTTGACATAGAAGCAAATTGTGAGAGAAGAATAATACATTTGCAGTTGGTGGTGACTGAAACCCACGCTCACAGGGGGCTCATTCAGAATAGTCTGCTGTGTTGAGGAGTGGCTAGACTGCACATCTGGATGCAGCAGCACTATGTGCTATGGCCGCACACAAACTGGACGATTAGCTGCAGCCATGGACTCATCCAGGGCCAGTCAGAGGCACGGGTGGGCAAACTCCGGCCCTCCAGCTGTTGTGGAACTACAGACCTATGCATTTTGTCGCTCAAAGCTAAGCTCGACAAAACGCTCAAGACAAGGAATCCCATTCATTTCTATGCAGGGCAGCCATCAGGGAGGTACGGCCGATACTCATGTAAGGGGCCCGGGCAGCCTGGGGGCCCGCCCAGGACCCTTACATGAGTATCGGCCGATGGTGAAAAACGAGGAGGCGGACGGGCCCCTGCAGCGGAGGCCTGGCCCTAGCAGAGCAGGGTCCCAGCATTGCCGCTCTATCGGCTTCGAGACAAGCTGGGGCCCCATCAGCGACGCTGCTCGTGACGTCACTTCCGGCCAGTCCAGCGGCAGAGGAGGCCTGGTGTGCAGGTAAGAGGAGCTAGGAAGGAGGGAGGGGGATGCAGCCCTGACCAGCCTACCTTAGAACCCCTTCAGAGCCCACTATAGACAGTCTCAGATGGGCTGTGCAGCATCTATGGTGGGCTCTGTAGGGTCACTTTCAGGTGAGTCTAGCGCGTCACTAAGCCCTGCGTCCAGCGGGTCACTAAGCCCTGCGTCCAGCGGGTCACTAAGCCCTGAGTGCAGCACATCACTAAGCCCTGAGTGCAGCACATCACCAAGCCCTGCGTCCAGCGGGTCACCAAGCCCTGCATCCAGCGGGTCACTCAGCCCTGCATCCAGCGGGTCACTCAGCTCTGGGTCCAGCGGGTCACTAAGCCCTCTGGTGGGGCGGGGGGCCCGGCCCAAAGCCGTGTAAGGGGCCCCAAAATTTCTGATGGCTGCACTGTTTCTATGGTCCCTGTTCACAGCTGAGCATTTTGTCACACAAAGTTTCTAACTGAGGTCTATGGGAGAAAAAAGCACTGTAGTCTGGCAGAAAGTAGCTCATGTACTTTTTCCAGTGACAGGCATTTTTCTGCTTGCGACAAAAGGTGTGAACAGGGGCCATACAAATTAATGGGATTCCTTGCCTTGAGCGTTTTGTCACGTATAGCATTGATGACAAAATGGCTAGGTGTGAACGGAGCCTAAGTAGGGTTGCCACCTGTCCGGGATTCGCCCGGACAGTTCGTTTTTTGAGTCCTGTGTCTGGGTTTCAGGCCAGCTGACACCCGGACACAAGACACTAAGTGCCGATACTGGCACTTTAAAGTTTTTGACAGATGCATCTGCCGTGGTCCTCAGCAAGCGCGGGACCTCAGGCAGCCACATCTGCCTGAAGCCACATCTTCCTGTGAGCCGCAGGCCCACGCATCCTCTCCTCCGTCTTCCAGACACCACGCTGCCTTTCTACGGACCCTTGGTGGGACACCGCATAGCCTACCTGAGACCCTACACAGCCACCTGAGAGTGCGCATAGCACACCTGAGAGTGCGCATAGCACACCTGAGATTTCACATAGCCCACCTGAGAGCACGCATAGCCCACCTGAGAGCCCGCATAGCCCACCTGAGAGTCCTCACAGCCCACCTGAGAGTGCATGCAGCTCACCTGAGAGTCCTTGCAGCCCACCTGAGAGTGTGCACAGCCCACCTGAGAGCCCACAGAGTACATCTGAGAGCCCGCATAGCCCACCTGAGAGCCCACACATCCTCCTGAGAGCCTGCACAGTCCACATGAGAGCCCGCACAGCCCACCTGAGAGCCTGTACAGTCCACATAAGAGCCCAGCCCGCACAGCCCTGGTGAGAACCCGCACAGCCCACCTGAGACCTTGGAGACATCAGGGCACCACCCTGGAACACAGAGAATGTAGCTTCATACCGGTATTATTTTGTATTCCTGTATAATGTATTGCTGGGATTTGTAGTCCTCTATAGCCAGTCTCCTTACTCCCTCCCTGGCTGCCTCACCTTGCTCTCTCTTCCATATTCCCCCCCCCCAAAAAAAAAAAGAATTGCAGCACGTGGCGCTAGAGTGTTTGGGTTTCACTTGAAGAAAAGGTGGCAACCCTAAGCCTAATAGCAAGGAACTGCACATACGATCAGTGGTCCAAAACTGGCCACGTGGCTGTTTGCACACAACATGTGCACGGGGCTAATTTTTCCACCAACAAGAATTGCAGATTCTCACCAGCGATCGTCCCAGCTCTTCTTACGGCTATGTTCTCATGGCCGACCTCTCACACTAGCAACCTGTGGCTCTTTCACCCCTCTGCTGCGGCTCCCTGTCCAGGTGTTCAGGCCTGAAATGTCACTTCTATCCGACTTTGTGAGTGGGGTGGAATGTAAGATCGCACTCACAGAGTCAGATAGAAGTGACATTGTGAGGGGTCTGGGCAGCCTGGGGGGCCTCTTACATGAGTATCAGCTGTACCAGGGGCGGCATGGCAAAGGTGACAGGGGAGGGGGTGGAGGAGGCCAGGCCCCAGCAGCTGCAGGTAAGAGGAGTTGGGAGGAGCTACAGGGAAAGGGGCCCCGGCAACCAGCCCACCTGAGGCCCTGCAGAGCCCACCATAGAGAGAGTCTCACATGGGCTGTGCAGGATCTATGGTGTGCTCTGCAGGGTCATTCTCAGGTGGGCTGTGCGGGGTCTCAGGTAAGCCCCGAGTCCAGTGCGTTACTAAGCCCAGAGTCCAGTGTGTTACTAAGCCCACATATACCTATATACATGCTATACATAGCATAAAGGTAAAAAAAAAAACAATATATGCCGTGTTATCTTCATTTTAGATATCAAAAGGGTTTTGTGGTTCCCGGTGTTTTCTTTTCTGTGAGAAAAGGGGTCCTAATGGCTCTTTGAGTGTTTAAGGTTGCTGACCCCTGCACTAGATAAAGAAAGTACTGGCTTGTAGTCCATTTTAAGATGCAGGTGTATGAATGGCAGCTTAGACCCACATGTGCAGCTGATGGATTTGAAGTGCTAGAATGCGCCAGCACAGTTTGAGGCCCTCTATAGGTGTTCCAGGCAGCGTCATTACCATGGACTACAGCACAGCAATCAGTGTATATCTGTGGCATTGCAGCCAGAGCCAGTCAGCTCAGCAAGGACAAATTGACCCAGACAGCTGTGCCACCACACTATTCAGCCAAAACCACTTTCTACATTCCCAGAGTGCTTTGCATCTCTTTACCTGCTGCTTGATGTGATGCAATCTTGATTTCTCAAGACTACGTATCCCATCATGCATTTCTTCCAGCAAGCAATGATAATGTTACATTGTTCAGATGCTGAGTTCTAGTTCAGAAAGTAAGCTCTGTGAGAGTTGTAACGTGAGGAAGTGCATATCGACAGGGCTGAGTGAAATTGTGTCAGTGCATTGATGAAGTACATTCTATGAGCATCTTCAATAAGTAAGTTTAAAAACTTCTCGATTGCTATGGTTATTAGGAGTGGGAGAGAACTTATAGAAACTCAAGATAGGGACCAAAGATGGGGGCCCCACATACTGCATCGGTTTCTCCTTCCTAGGTTAGGTTGCTATGACAACCAAAGCCATAATAAAGACTTTTTTTCATCGCACTGCAGCGGAATAGAACAGATCCCAACGCACATATACAGAATGTGAAACCGCACCTGCATGGTATTGCTCCACAACACACCAGTTTGAATACTCGGCGGGTTGTGGTGTGCTGCGCTTCCAAAAACAGTGGACAGTGGACTTTTTTTGGGTGCTAAGTTGTAATGACAGTCTATAGAAAATGTATTGGCTGCCTGAACACAATGGGGCGAATTTATCAAAACTAGAGCAAACAGAATCTGGAGCAGTTGTGCATCAGCTTCGATCTTCAGTTTGTTCAGTTAACATTTGAAAATGAAATAGAGAAGCTGATTGGTTGCCATGCACAGCTGCTCCAGGTTTTGTCTGCTCCAGCTTTGATACATTTCCCTCAGTGTGTGCCAACGCACAAAGAAAACCCCACACACGTTAACATGTGTTCTTTAATGAATTGTAAGTGTGAATGGGTTGTAACTCCCAAAATGTAGGACACAACTCAGATGTAAAAGGATGTTATAGAAATTTAGATGATCTTCGAAAAACAACTTGGAAGGAGCTCAAAGAAATGTTGAGGGAAAATTTGGGGGACTTTGGAAGAAACTCAGCTCAGAAGTGAGTTACTACACAAAGCCTTAGGTAGATACAGGTAGATAGGGATTGGTAGGGAGCCAAAGCACTTTCATAGCACTCCATGCTATGGGGGCCAAAGGCACTTGTATGTGAGACAGGAGATCCAGGGCGAGAACCACCAGCTGCCATCATTTGTCTTAAAGGAGAACTATGGGGTTAAGGCTTTTCCCCATAGTTCTCCTTAGGGTAACGGGAGGACACAAACTAGCGTCCTCTCGTCACCCTAGGCTCAGTATACCGCTGAGACGCCGCAGTGCACGCGGTATACTGAGACGCCGCAGCTGAAGCGGATCCCGACAATTATGCCGGGATCCGTCCAGCTGCGTGACTACTATCTAGAGGCAGAGACAGCTGTACCCGCCCCCTCCCCATCCGTGCCGCCAGTCAGCGCTGGTGGATCGGACCGGGGAGGGGGGAATCCAGCCCCTCCCGTCACGGCAGAGAGCCGTGACAGGATCGAGAGGTGAGCGAACGCCGGTATGCGTTCGCTCACCTCCCGATCTACTGAGCCGACCTGTGACAGTCTCATTGTCACAGGTCGGCTAGAACTATGAGGGGAGTGAAAAGCACTCGCCTCATAGTTCTCCTTTAAGGATTTTTTGTCCTGTTGAAGAAGAAATTTTTGTTTCTGTTGGTTTTTTTTTCTCGTTTTTTTTACCTACCCTAAATCTTTGCCAATAAAGTTTTTTAAAAGAAATATTGGACTTGTTCTCTTATTTCTTAATCACTTTAAATGTTTTCAAAGTTTTATGTTTTTAAGCTGAATGTGTGAGGAATTATAGCATCCTTGGACATAGTTCTCAGTTTGTCTTAACAATGTAATGTTTATGGTAATAATGAAAAGCCCAGCTGTGAGTTGTAAGTGAAGTATTTTAGTAGTTTTTATTTTTTGTATTTATATAGCGCCAACATATTACGTTTTGCGTAGTACACATTCATATCAGCCTTAGAATAATTCCACTGTTGTACGGTGGTTTGTGTGCAATGTAAGCTAGGGCCATTGTTCTTAGGGCAACTGATACCCTCAGAGCAATGGTGCCTCCTTCACCCCCTGCATTGTTTAACCAACAAGACATTTCGACACATACAATTTGCAGGGCCCTTCGAATATTTGTGAATGTTCATTTTGGGTGAGTAATGCCAAAAACGAATGTTCCTAATATATCTTTTTTTTCCCCAGTTTGAATGTAGTATGTTATAATAATATTATTCATAATAATTATAGCCACCTGATGGAGCCGAGAAGCTCAGCAACACACTACATTTGAACTGGGAAAAAATATTAAGAACATCCTTTTTATGTATTCTTCGCCCCAAAACAAACATTTACAGATATTCCTGGGGCAAAGGGACCTGTGATTTGTTTATAAATAGACCCCTAACACTCAATAATTGTTGAATGTGAAATAAACGCTTGAAAATATATAAACCTTCTTCAGTTTTCTTCCAGATCAACTCTGGGCCAGACCCCATAACTGTATTAAATAAAAACATTTAATTTGATTTAACAGATCGGACATGGATGAAAATCAAGCAACTGGCTGAGGACTTTTATTTATACATGATTAGGGAAATGACTGATAAATGAGAAATAAGAAGTCTACGGGGGTCATTAATCTTCGTCTACCGGATGACAGTATACACTACACCATGTAGGCGCCTTACAGTGTACATAGAAAATTGCTAGTGGGAAGGAGAAGACATTTTTTGGCAGAATAATTTTTCTCTTATGCCAAATATCTCTACCTCCCTTTGTGGGGAAGCAGTGGTCTCATTGCAAAGGTCTAACACGCCCCCTTACTCAGTCAGACCTATAGTTGTGCAATCATCAAAGTTCATGCTGCCTGCTGATTGGAGAGCTCGGGCCCTGATAGCCCATTTAAATAAATGGGTTTGGCTTATGCAACCCATATTATTATTATTATACAGGATTTATATAGCGCCAATAGTTTGCACAGCACTTTACAATATAAGGAAGACATTACAGTCACAATACAATTCAAGGCAAGATGGTAAGGAGGGCCATGCCCATGAGGGCTTACAATCTAAAAATAAATGAATGCATGTTAAATGTATAGAAATATGTAAATGGTGCCTCCATCTACTGCACTAAAGGAAGGGGCCCCCAACCACTGCATTGTAACAAGTGCCTGTCATTACTATTGATGAGCACATACACAGGAAGTAGCTGCGACCCCGGTGTAATCCACCCCCAGGGTGCACAGGGCCCTTCTGTACAGTTGCCAGAGAAGGCTGGAGCTACGATGGATTTCTGAGCCATAAGAAGACATTCAGCCTTATGAATGTAAATGATATGTGACCCGGGAATATCCGGAAGAAGCACACGGAGCTGCCACATAGCACACGGCCAAACTCACACCCTGCTGACAGTTCTACATACAGCACGGAGCTCACACCTCATCCGCCAACATCACTTCCGGTCTCCAGCCTCCTGTGTACCGTCTGCGGTCTCCATAGTGATAGCTTGTGGACAGCGCTGTGACTGCGGCCATTGGTGAGCCGCCTTACCTGTTCAAGGCGAGCGGGATGGACAAGGGTGACGCAGAGGGGCTACAGGTAATGGGGGTCCGGGGACAGAGTGCTGGGGAGATAACCGGATTGTGAAGGCTGATAGTGACACTGTATACTTCTTTATGTGATTGGGATGGCTGGGTGTCAGTGAAGGGGGGAGAACGAGGCTTGTTTGATGTGCTCTGTAGAAGTATTGTCTGCATGCCAGTCGAGTGATAACTGTTCCAGCTTTAGAGGAACTGTCATGTTGCAAGTGAAGATTGTTTCTTGCTATCCTTCAAATGTCTCTTAGTGGGGCTCCCAGGATTGCTTAGTGAAGGTCCATTCACTGACACTATTTTTCTCCAGTATGGATTGTGAACAGTGCAAGCAGTTGAGTTTAGGGAACTCATTCTGAGAAGTTCCAGGCTCGGAGAGGTTGGTATGCTGAACAAGGACTTTAGGCATGCAGGAGCACTCTGGCTCATATACTACCAGCTATTTTCTTGACCTTCGAGTGACAGTCTATGGACTCTCCTTTGCCATCAAGTTTTAGAACCTATTCTATGAAGTCTTTGTCAGCTGCTTAGGCTGCACAAGCTGGTACCTATGGGTCATATTTGCAAGACTTTGCCAAGTTTGCACAAGCATTGCAGGGTGAATGTCCTCTTCAGAAAGGTTCTATCCTTAGGAAAGTACATTAAAGTGACATTAAACCCTCAGATCTTTTAACATAAACAATACTGTAATGTGTGCTTACTGTAATCCATGGTTGTTTCCCTTCTCTTTGCTGCTCTTCCTTTTAAATCCTCATGTCTTCTCATGCTGGGGGAGAACTTCCCTTTTCAGCTCAGGGCCTCTTCCTGTAGTGCTGGCTCGGGTTACAAACCTATACAAACCTATACACAGACACCATATATCCATTCCTGAGACAAGGCAGTCTGCTGCAAAACAAAAGTTCTGCCCAGCATGAGAACAGATACAGATTTAAAAGGAAGAGCAGCAAAGAGAAGGGAAACAACCATGGATTACAGTAAGGCACACATTACAGTATTGTTTTATGTAAAAAAAAAAATCAAATCTGAGGGTTTAATGTCACTTTAAGTTTAGTTTTACCCTAAAATATGCCAGTTGCTATTTATTTTCCCCATCAAGTAGCCATCCTAAATGAAGACTGGATAAATACGTACTTATTCTTACTCATTCCTGACAATCTTCCCACCTGAAGTTCATTTCTTCTGTTTTCTTCTCTTGTGTATCCTTAATGTGTTGGTCCTTTTATTTTAAATTACTGGGGGTGAAGAGGGATGGCTGAGATTTTTAACATCGTATCGTTTTTTTCTTTATCTTTTGTGGTATATTCATTGGTCTCCATGAATGGGTTATCTCATACCTAATGCAGAGGAGGAAGGAAATGAGATGTTTCATTGTTGCTAATATGCTGGAGCTCATCTTATTCTTCTACTCCTTCCAGACAAAGCTTGTTCAGAACCAGCCATATGACGAGAGCTTTGATATTAATGATTCAGAGGACGTTGCCAGTATTCACTCTCCAACTCCACGTAAACCAGGTGAGAAGAAACGGGAATTATGAAAATGCTGCAATTGCTCAGGGGTTGGATTGTTTGATTTATTTTCTGTTATTTCAGCAGTTCTTTCCAAACTTCTACCTGGGAAAATGAAAGGTATGATGCGTCCAAACAGCAAGGACGATGATGAAAATACTAAGGTAATTGTCCTATGTTATGATGGCAATTTAATATTTTATATGCAAGAAGCTGTTTGTCTTATATTGCACCTGTAATTTGGAACATACAAATATTATTCCAGGAAAAGCGGGATATTATTTTAAAATGAGCTCCTACTGTAATTGCTAAATATAACCATTCATACTGCAATTCCAGGCAACACATGACTTTAAGCAGTTGCTAGAACACTATTCAGCAAACCCTCCAATTGTACTAAAATCAGAAAGTTTGCTCACTTTTTTCTTCAGTTTTTTTGGTAATCTACCACAGCAAGAATCCAGAGATCACCTCAAGGGTACACCGGGTGTATACTTCTTGTAGCCTGTGCATTGTAACATGCTCTTTTAAACTTTCTTTTACCTATCATGTTTAAACCGCCAAGACAGGTGTTGATTTATATCTTAGTACCAAGTCTTTCTGTTTGTCTGTATTCTGTATATCTACCTCCTTAGATATTTTGCTTTAAGAGCTCCGTTGTTTCCGGTGTACACAATGCTGTACACACACACACCACCAGATAAAATACCACTACTCCCAACTATGGGGCAAGATGTAACACTACCCTGTCCAAGAGCTCCAAGAAAAAAAATATGAACTTTGCAATGAGGTTACCCCCGCACTGCAAGGGTTAAGTGGTTGTTTCTGTCTAGGTTCTAAAAAAAAAAAAAAAAAGATTATACTCACCAGACCATCCAAGCTGGCTTGTTGTTAGACCGGTGTCTTGAACGTCTCTCCCCTCCTCTGTGGTCTATTCTGGGGTACATCGGTACGGTGTGCAAAGGGGATATTTCTAAGACATATGCTTCAGTGTAGCCCCACTGCAAGGGTAAATAACATTTTTAACCGGCGTTCTTATTTAACCTTATTTAGACCTATGGGGTAACTGTTTTTCACAGGTTAGCTCCAACTATGAGGATGAGTGGAAATCACTCACCTCATAGTTCTCCTTTTAATTCTTAGTTCCTGAGTGACCAGTTGCCAGACCCAAGCTTGGTCACATGGGGAGTAGGGGTGCCCAATGTAAACTCCACTTATAAATTGATTTTTAAAAGGGAGGGGCATCATTTATTATAATCCAAAATAGAAAAGGGATTTTTATCTGCTTTGATTTTCTGAAGAAATGTTCTATATCTGAGCCAGCATAGTCCTCCTGTAAATACTAACTTTCTCAAAATCAGTATTTGCATAGGGTTTTTGGGGACCTACTGCGGTGGACTGGAAGCACTGGGATAAAAAGCAGGTACATTTTGGGGCTCAGCACAAATCAGGACTTTGTAGGACTTTGCACAGCGTTTGTTTTGATGCACCTGAAATGCATTTCACTGATTTACACTGAAGGTTCAGTCGGGCTTGAAAATGTAAATATGTAGAGTGTTTCTGTTTTTTCAAGCAGCATTTTAATTCATATATTTAGTAAATTGTCTGATTTTTTATAAATCTGTGATCATGTATTAGTGTATTTTCCTACCGATTAATTTCATTCTTTTGAATACTTTCGTATACTTCTTACAACACAAAGAAAGAGAAAGTTGCTAAAAAGCCTGGCGAGCTTCGTGTCAGCTCTCAGCAAGAATTCAGTGAGGATGAAGATCTAGACGAAACAGGAGATGGGGATGAGGATGATGATGATGATGAAGATGAAGAAGATGATGATGATGACGAGGATGAGGAGGAAGATGAGGAAGGAAATAGCACTTTAAATGTGGGGTGAGTGTAAGAGAAATGATTTGTGAAAATATAAACAAAATAGAGGCAGCTAGCTAAAGAGATGGATGGCAATACAGCTGGCCACTTTTATAATAAATTGGGCATAAAGAGAACTATTACAGAAACACCGTCACTAACTCACCACAATGAAACTAAAGGCAATTGAATAATAATCCAAACAATACTTTTCTGTCTGCCGGGCAGGGACTCCAGTCTTCATTCTCTTTCAGAGCTAGCTTTTTGCTGTGATACCCCCCCACGGGCCCCTACATCACTACAAGACATAGGGGCCGGCAGGAGGGCTAGCAGGATATAGCGGGGACCAGGTATCTGACACACCCAAAGTATGGGATACCAGTGGCAGGCCTAGCTTTGCAAGATAATGAAGACTGGATTGCCCACCCACCAGACCCCCAGGTAAGTATTCTCCTTTTATAGAATACCTTTAGTTTCATTTTGGTGGAGTAATGACAGTCTTGTTTTAACTGCCTCCAAGTGAAAACTGTATAGGTTAACAACATACACGCCAGCTTGTATATATTCATTATACACCCATTGTGAGCTCGATCTCTGGTCCATTTGTAAGCGGAAATGTGGGTATTGTAGCTAAGCTGTCAAAGGGATGTTGTTAATCTATGTTTATATAAAACTGCTAGTCTTCAAATAAAAAAAAAATCTTACAACCTGCCCCCTGCCTGTTCTAACACACTGGGCGAGAAGAAATCCCTATGGTATATATTTTCCTGCAGGTAATCTTTCTGAGCCTTTCTGTTATTGTGCATTTTTTATTTTCCTATAAGGTCTGTTGTGATCACTCTAAAAATGTTTCTAGTTTTAGATGGAGTGGGGAAGGATTACAACCCCTGTTGGCTTTTTACTGCTATCCAGGGCTCCTTTGGAGAGATTTCTCCTTTTTTACTGCCCAGGTGACTACAGTTTCACCAGAAGGGACGTGAGGGGGGATCTCCAATAGTGACATAGACTATAATAAATAGCTAGTGTATTTTTGTCTGTGTTGCTTTTAGAGATTTTCCCTCGCTTCCTGTCTAGTGAAACTGTTGTCACTGTTATAGTAAGTGAGGGAAATGATCATTAACGGAGCCCTGCCTAGCAGTTATATACCTAAAGGGTTTTTAAACCTTACTCATTCCATGTATCCTCTTTTTCCCCTGCTGCATAACTTTCTGGCTGGCCGGTCTCACTTTCTCTGCAATCTTCCTCCCAGCCTGGCAGCTGAGGTGGGCGGAGGAAGCTGCAGAAGACAGCGGATGTCATCGAGGAGTGCCGCCGGCAGGACCAGAGATGGGACACTACCGTCACGGCGATCGTTCGCTTGTGTCCTCTCTTCTCCTTGTCGGCCGCTCTGTAGCTGCAGCGGCAGATGAGAAGAGAGAACAGAACTAAGCAATCGCCGTGGCGGTAGTGTGCCATCTCTGGTCCCGCCGCCGGCACTCCGCGATGAGTTTCCACTCGCCCCCACGCAATTTTCACTTGCCAATTGCGAGGGGGCGAGTGGAAATTTTGAGGCCTGCATAATATATACTTTTTAAAAAAATTCTGTAGCAAAGGTCGCAGCCAGTTGTTAAATGTGGCTTATGGCAAAGGTTGGGAATATTTGTTCTAAAATATATTGTGATTGATCTCGTCTCTTGTAGTTATGACCCTGCAGACTTTGAACACCTCCCAGTGACGTCGGAAATTAAGGAGCTGTTTCAGTACATAATCAGGTAATATCTAAAATGTTTCATAGGGTTTTCCAGATAACCAAGACAACTGGTGACTGGGAAAATATCCAAAATAGATTTGTTTTTAAAAAGGAACTTCACCCATGCACCTAAAATGTCCTCCCCAAATACTTAGCTTTCATGAAGGACAAACATACTGACAACCCTACGATTGTTGCTAGACGCATCTATCCTGCATCCAGCGACAGCCATCTGTCCTAATCTGCAGGTAACATGCACGATTACATGTGGGCTGCCACTGAGAGATGCAGCTGCTACTGCTGTAATGCGCAACCGTTAAAAAAGTCCATTGGGGTGCCATTTAGAATGTGACTTCATCGTATTAATCCACGTTACCGCAGTGCAGTGCTGTGAACGGGGCCTAACAGCATGCTTTTGTCACATGTTTTGCTATCTCCATATCTTTTTTTTTTTTTTTGTAAATTCTTTTTATTGGATTTTC
>NW_017306367.1:0-14199 GCF_000935625.1 Nanorana parkeri
ATTGAAGACGCTATGGAGGTCCTGTGTGCGGCGGTTTAGGGTCGTTGAAGATGGCGGACGCGGCACAGGTACTCGTTTTTTGTATTTGAGTATTTGCAGGAGTACTCATGCAAATACTCGGTATCGCGGCCGATACCGATGCTTTTATCGGTATCGGAGCATCCCTAGTCATAATAATCTGGCCACTCAGTGTACAACATAACTTTGAAAGCACATACAAAGTATGAAAAACAAATGTTCACACGTAAAGTGTGCATAAACACACATCATAAAACACTCCAAAACCGCTTGAACAAGCTCAAGCAAGAACCTAGGCTTAGAGTTTCGTATTAGTATGTAAAATTTTAGTATGGTATGTTTCACATTACTGAAGGCTTTATTACAGGAGTACAGAATGTTCACTTAGCAAAGTGAATTAAAAAATTGTTTATTAATTTTCATTATCCAGTAATGTGCAAAACAAAATCCCTGTTTTTTTTGTTTTTACCCTGTACACTTGGCAAACTACTCCCTTTAAATATAAAAAGTGATCTATTACATTCATTTTGGCAGTGGTCAGGTTATGTATTTTTTTTTCTATTTGTAAACGCTGGGCAGCACAATTTCAACTTGAAGGACAAGGTAATTGTGTAGACTGCGACTTTGCTACATAGCTTATTACAGATTTTGCATAAAAATATGCCTTGTTTTCATTTACAAGGTAAACAGGGAGTTAATTCACTGAGCAAAATGACTAATTGTGAAATTAAGGGATTTCTTCCAACTGTCAGAGTGGGAGGAGAAGGAAGGGAGGAAGAGAAGTGTGAGAGTGGAGACAGAATGCCACCTAAACATACATACATATTCAATCATGACAAGGATCTTAGCTGTGTAAACAAAGCAAAAAAATAACGCTATGTGTCATAGCATTAACTCAGGGAGCTGGACTCTCTTTTTAGTACTTTATAATCCTCTTCGCCTGGATCTAACCTGACAATTGACGTAGTATTTTCATCTTTTTGTGGCAGACGCCTAATACAGGTACTGATCACTCAGTAGCCACAGCTATGGACATTGACTTCACCCAGTGTGGTGCTGCTGTGGGAATTGCTGCCATCCAGCTTTTGCCTGTGTCACAGAAAACCACGTGAGGTACAGACTTGTTGATCTGTATTGTTTGCATCATCCTGTGGCTAATAGCCTGTGTCATTGCATGATGGCGTGCAGGGTAGCTCATAGGTCCTTCCAGTCTTTGCTACTGAGTCATACTCCTGCAGTGACTTGGCACGTGTAAATCCCTTCTCTATGTAGCCGTACATTGCCGCCCCTGTCTCAGGAAATAATCTGCAATGTGTAAGTTGCTCCTAACGCCTTTCCTCTGACAGATGCTGCTTTATTTTGTTTGCCATCTGCGCTTGTTTATATCTTGCAGCAGATGAGGAGAATATAGGATAATAGTATTTTATGAGAGGAAAGACTAACACGTTTTCAGTGCCATTTAGCTGATAATCTGTTGCAACAAACAGAAATACAGGGGTTTCTGCTCCAGAAATAAGAATAAAGTAATTCCTGAAGAAAGAATGTGTATGCGCGAGTGTTTTCTACCGCCTAGATCAAGGTTAGGCAACCTCAGCACTCCAGCTGTGGTGAAACTACAATTCCCATCATGCTTCTGCCTGTGAGAGTAATACCTGTGGCCGTCAGCCTTGCAAGGTCTCATGAGACTTGTAGTTCCACAACAGCTGGAATGCCATGGTTGCCTACCTCTGCTCCAGACAACCGACCTTATCCTAGAAGACATTTGTATTTATTAGGTAAAGCCAGAAATGCTTATCCTTTTCCTATGACCCCCTCCAAAGGCTGTGAAGCAGTGCTGAATGACACTGGCACTACCGAGCGTGATTCTGGGCAGATTCAAGCATCATCTGTGACTATAGAGCTACAGTTGTCTGAAGGGAGATAATAAGCACATTTTCAAAGATCTCTATGCAACTGGTGGCAATGCTTTTCTTTTTCTTTTCTACGGAAAAAACAAGGAAAGTGTCAAATGTGCACACGCACACACCACTTCATATCAGCCACACTGCATAGAGGATTCTGGGTTTGAGGACGAGCTGTTGCCTCATTGCCCATTGTTGGCAGTAAGACTCCTGCTTGTCGTAATATGCACATATAGCCACCCACAATTTTTCATGCTCAGCACAGAACAAAGTGTAACTGGGTTAAAGGTACCAGTTTTGTGGCTGGTATGATAGGATTATCTTGTGAGATTATTTATACTCTATACATAATCACAATGCATGTATATGATACGCAAACTCTGTATGATACACAATTAAAAGCGCTTAACGTTTTGTAAATAATAGAGCAAAAATAATGCATGAGATCAGCGGTCAGCAACCTTAAACACTCAAAGAGCCATTGGACCCGTTTCCCACAGAAAAGAAAACACCGGGAGCCACAAAACCATTTTGACATCTAAAAATGAAGATAACACTGCATATATAGTTTTTTACCTTTATGCTATGTATAGCATGTATATAGGTATATGTGGGCTTAGTAACGCACTGGACTCTGGGCTTAGTATGGCACTGGACTCTGGGCTTAGTAAGGTACCGGATTTAAGGCTTAGTAACGCACTGGACTCTGGGCTTAGTAACGCACAGGACTCTGGACTTACCTGAGACCCCGCAGAGCCCACCTGAGAGTGACCCTGCAGAGCACACCATAGATCCTGCACAGCCCATCTGAGACTCTCTATGGTGGGCTCTGCAGGGCCTCAGGTGGGCTGGTGGCCGGGGTCCCTTTATCTGTACCTCCGCCCAACTCCTCTTACCTGCTGCTGTTGGGGCCTGGCCTCCTCCACCCCATCCCATGTCACCTCTGCCATGCCACGCTGCTGCATTTACTTACCTTGTGTCTCTCCTCGTCTCCTGGCCAAAGATCTGAACTACGCATTCGTCCGCCCCAAGATTCTTTGTGGCTGCCCGAGAATTTTCAGATCTTCAGACGGGAGCGTTAATCATTTTGCATGTATCTACTGCTTGCTAGCAGTAGATACATGCAAAAACTGCTGGGGGTTTAATAACCCTTTTAAAGTAAAGTTCACCTAGCGAACCCGGTATGTGTTCGCTCACCTCCCGATCTACTGAGCTGACCTGTGACAGTCTCATTGTCACAGGTCGGCTAGAACTATGAGGTGAGTGGAAATCACTCATCTCATAGTTCTCCTTTAATGCTTCAGTCATTTTTCGCATTGCAGACAATAAAGCTGGCCATACACTGATATTTTTTTCGTTCATCCTGCAGGCCAAACTGAAAAATTAGACCCGATTCCTCCATCAACACTAACAGTGTGTCGGTCAAGGAATCCCGCTGTTTAAATACAGCGGCTGCCGGCGCCTGTCAGAATACCTGACCAGAGCGGGCAGCTCATTGGCTGCCGGCTCTGATCGATCGAAGATTTTCCGACCGGCTCCTTTAATCAGCTGATCAAGGGATGCCGATCGAAAGGGTGCAAACAGCGGCACCCACTGTGCAAATTTCAGCCGTTTTTTCAGGAATTTGAACAGTGTATGGGCATCTTTAAAGCATTGCAACTGCAATCAGTGGATCTCAAGTGCAATGCTCTGGCTCCTTCAGATTCTCCTTCCCATCCCTGTCCATACCGAGGTAGGTACGTATTCACATGGGATACCTTGGGATTCTGCAATGAATAAATTACTAATCTACTATAAACATTTTAAAAGCACTCTCATGTGAGGTGGGGAGTGTACCTGGACTTTTATCTCCGAGCATATCACCCCAATTACACTCATAAGCTCTGATCTTTATCGCTATAGTCTAACCATTTACAGTGGTAGTAATCTTCATAGTTTTTTCTTGTGTATAAATAAGTGAGTTTTAGGGCTGTTTTCAAAATTATATAAAGCATAAAAAGAAGACATCTAAGGGGTTTTTAGATCTTGTATCTCCAATAATTGCAAGGGTCAACTGCTCGCTTTTGCCTAGGGCAAAACAAAAGTTATACTCACCTGATTCTCCAAGCCGGCCCAATGTTAGACCAGTCTCTAGAGCATCTCTCCCCCTCCTCTGCAGCAGTCTAGGAATCCTCGAGTCATCACATTCTATACACAGTGTATAGGACATGAGGATGCCGAGGGACATACCATCATTTCATCGAAGGCAGAGAGAGGCTGGTGGGAGCGCTGCCAGCTCAGAGGATCAGGTGAGTATAACTTTTTTTTGGACCTTAGCCAAAAATGAGCAGTTAACCCTTTCAGTGTGGGGGTAATAAACTGCAAGGGTTAATAAAATGCCTGCTGGGAGTTCTGCATTAGGTGTATGTAAACTCTAACAATGAACTGCTCTCATTTGGTTATTTTTGGTTTATTAAATATACCATTGAAGTGTTTTGTTATATCTGTTCAACAAGGGCAAAAAATACCTGCTGATCATGTCACAAATTCAGAGCTGCCCCATGTCCTGTGCACTTAGTCTGTTTTATCTCAAGCAGAGTATATTATCCCTTCCACTTCATATCTCCGACTACAGAATAATTAGCTTTTATGTTATTAGGAATAGGATAGTGGGTGGGCCTGTGTAGTTTACAAAAGAAAACCTGGACGGGTGACAAAAATGTGACTCCCACATCGCCATACAGAATAATTGCAACCCCATGCCACGTGCATTCCGATGTAAGCTACAGTACGCCATTAGCTCCTGCCAGGACTTGCCTCTGCTCGAAAATACATGGCTCTTTGTGTTTTTTCTTTTATTCTTGTTGTTTTTTTATTTCTATGTGTATTCATGTTGTCCTATGCAAGGGCCCATGGCCCCTTCTTGATCTTAAAAGACTTGAAACATCCCCTTCTCAGGGTATGCGACCTATTGAGCCATGATACTGAGGCTTGTTACATAAATGTTGGATGTTTGCCTCCCATCTTTGATCAACTCCTGTAACCCTGCTGATTACATTTTATGTTCCCTGTTATTATAACTGACAAAACAATAAAAATGTATTGAAAATGTAAAAAAAGTACTGTGCTGGAACTCCTGTGACAGCTCTCCCATCTCAGTGTTTACACGGAGCAGAGCGGAGAACGAATGTTCTCCGCTCTGCTCCCCGCTCTCCAACCAGACGAGGGGATCTCCGGCCGGCGGGGAGAGAGGTAGCCGGTGGGGGAGGAAGGATGAGCAGGCTGCATACATACAAGCGATCACTTGTAAATGCCAAGATCACTTGTAAACGATTGAGCGGCTTCCCCGCTGTACATTTAGCTCTGCTTGCCCAAAGCAGAGCTAAATGTAGAAAACAACTACCTGCCTGTTGGCCGCAAATTCGTGTCCCGGGCTTCGGGCGATAGGAATCCCTGCTGCCGCTCTGCTAGTATCAGTGCATCCCTCATCAAAACGTATGTGACTGTGCTAAATAGTGCTTCTCACTGATCAGCGCGGTCACCTGACCACGCTGAACAATGAGTGCTTGCAATATGCATAGGGCAGGGCTGCGCAGGACAGTACACCCGTACTTGCGGAAGGGAGGGACTGTTCACCGAAAGGTAAGTATAGCGGGGAGGAGGAGGTGTGTGTGTGTGTAAGAGTTCTGCTGCCTGGCTACCAGAATGAAATGGCGGCAGCACTCAACACACACTCACAATTTCCTACGGCAGGGGGCAGCAGGGTTGGTTTTAATTTTTTTTTAGTTTATTTTTTACTTCATCACTTTTATTTTTTTTAAATGTATATATTTTATTATTTTTTCCATTTTTATTTTTATTTATTTTTTACTTCTTTTTAACTTAATTGTATTCCTATCACATAGGGGCTTACAAGCCCCTATGAGATAGTTTGGAGGTGACGGGGTCTCTTTATGGAACCTGCCCTCCAACACAGAACAGAAGTTCTGTGCTGTTCCTGACAGCTGAGACAGGTGGCGCTGTTATTACAGCGCCACGGTCTCAGCGATCACACAGAGCAGACGAAGATCGGACGCTCTTTGTCTGCTCTACACTCTTTGGCTGAGCCGCTCTGCCGTGGTCGGGCGGCGGGGGCAGACACGATCACCGCTGCTTGTTTGATACAAGTGATCTGATCCCCGCTGTATATTTAGCCCTGCTTGTCCGGAGTAGGGCTAAATGTCCTGGGCGTCGGGCGATAGGAATTCCATATCCCTAAATGTGCTTCAATTTTGGTCTCTCCTTTTTCAAGCAATATATGGCCACAAACTGCTTACAATGTTTATTCATAAGTAACTTTATTGAACAACTGATAGAGACAATCCAAACTGTTCTTCACTGATGCAGTTCACCCCCATTTGGGTCTAAATCGTAGAACATCTTTTGTCATATCATATCCTCCGCACTCCTCTCCTGCACATGCTACCCGCTGTCATAGAACTGTTCTCCCCTTTTATACTGTACCTTCCACACTCCTCACCCTAACCATAAAGGCAAATACCATATGAACCATATGAACATTCAGAAGTGAATAAAATAAGAAACGAACAACCTACGTCAAGGCCAAACAATAAAACTAGTGGGGAACAAGTAGGACATAAACTTTTGTCCCATAACAAGACAGGAATTAAATGTATGTACACCAACGCTAGAAGTCTAGTAAATAAATTAGAAGAGCTTGAAATTATGATACTCAAAGAGGACTTCGACATGGGTATATCGGAGACCTGGCTAGATATCCAGCACAATGGGCGAAGAGGGTTCTTTACAGTAAGAGCGGTTAAGGTCTGGAACTCACTGCCACCGGCAGTGATTTCAGCCAAGAGTGTAGATTTGTTCAAGAAACTGTTGGACAATTTCTTGAGGGACTGTAATATCCAGGGATACCAGTATCCCTAAGAATGAGATGATGCGTGGACCTATATGGGTTGGACTTGATGGACGTATGTCTTTATTCAACTCCAAATGCTATGTAACTATGTAACTGTAGTTCACTGAGAGTTACAGGGTTTTGTATTAAAATAAAAAAGGAAATGTTATAGTGTTGACTTATATAAATTCCATTGCAAGTCTGGCATAGCAACAATTAGGTGCCCGTTGTATGGAATATTATCCATTTCATGCCGAAAAGCCCTGCTTAGTAATACGCAGGTCATTTATACTGTGCATTATAATATTACCAAGTGTGGAGGCAACTTGAGCTTTTTTACAAATAATTTGTCTGCCTGAGGTTAGAAAAGGATTTGCAACTAATAATCAACTTTTTCCTGTTTGATAGAAACACAGAATCCTCCTTTATCATAAGGAGGCAGGTCATAAAGAAAAGAAGTATCTACAGTAAATACAGATAGCTTCGGAGTTGCACAGGGATCTGTCTTGGTTAATGACTACTGTGGGGGCTCCTGATGCTTTCATTGGTTTTTTTCATGAGGAAGTTGGAGCACAGCAGTGACTATTGTGGCATTGCGTGGCAATACCACTGTATGATGTGGCATTAAAGTCACCCAGGACTCCCAGCAAGATAGACTGAGCGGCTCCAGGAATATACATTTACCAGGAAAGAGCTGGTTTTACATCTCATTCCGGGTTTTCTGGATTAAAGTTGGGATCCTGGAGCCAGGAGATTTCTAAGAGAACTGGGGAAGAGGGAAGAAATCTCCATTCCTGGGTCTGGGCTTTGGTGGTGACCAGCACTAAATGATGGTGCACCTGTGCACAGCCATTTATGAGAAGGTCTGTCCAGGAGACCTGGACAGACCTGTGCACAGCCATTTATGAGAAGGTCTATCCAGGAGACAGGAGGACTCCATCCTGGAACCAGCCTGTGTGGCACATCAGCTGGATACAGCCTGTGCGGGGTGAGGTTTTTAGTGATAACTGGAAGTCGGTGAGACTTGAAAGCATATTAGCTTGCTGTCTGTTGTGTTTGAAGACCCCTGCGAGGGAAACACCTAGGTGGACTTTTTTTGTGTGAATTAATAAAAGTGGCTAAAGAAGCCCTTAAAAGAAGTGATAAGCGAGTGGACTCCGTCCTTAACTCAGCTATCACATAGGGAGCTTGTTTGCTCCCTATGTGATAGCAATAAAGTTCAGTGGAAAAAAAAAGGTTTAACAAAATTTGTTACAAAAAAATTTAAAATCAAATATCAAAGCAATAATAAAAAATTGAAGTCCCCCGCCCCCACATGCACATGCAAACATGCATCAAGCCCACCTACGTGCGAAAACGCCGATTACATCCATTGCGCCGCACATGTTACATATCGCCGCGAACGTCGCAATGAGAGCAATAATTCTAGTGTCATTAATCACTGATAACACTAAACTGATGAGCGGTAAAAGCTTTTAAAGCGTCAGCTATGGTCAATTTTGAGTATGGTAGTTTTTTGCCATTTAACGGGTGCGCACAATTTTAAAGCATGACATGTTTGGTGTCTATTTACCCGACGTGACCCCTTCTTTTATATTTTACCAAAAAATTGGGTAACAATAAATGTTTTATAACATAACGTAGGGAGAACAGGTTTTTTTTTCAGAATTTTCGGTACTTTTTTTTATTATACAGTAAAAAAAAAAAACCTGTAGTGGTGATTAAATATCACCAAAAGAAAGCTCTATCTGTCCCCAAAGAATGGTATAAAACTCATTTCAGTACAGCGTTGCATTACGGAATAAATGTCAGTCAAAGAACCGCAGCGCTGAATACTGAAAAATGGCCTGGTCAGGAAGGGGGTATAAACACCCCGGTCAGCAAGTGGTTAATGTGCTGCCATAGGAAGCAAACTCTCACACTATCCAGAAATTACACCATGTGTCAAATGAATCCTTGGGTGTGCTGGCTCCAAGTGAAGGGAGATCAACACCCCAAATGACACCGTAAACAAGTGTTCCCCAAAATGTGGCCCACGGGCTGGATACAGCCCTTTGTATGCATTTTATTGGCCTTTGGGACACTATTCCTCCCACTGACACCAATAAAGAGGATAATTTCTCCCATAGACACCAAAAATGGGACACACTTCCATCCACTGACACCAACAATGGGGCATAATTCCTCCCACTGACACCAATGATGGGGCACAATTCCTCCCACTGACACCAGAGAGCTGCAGAGAGCAAATGTGTTACCAATATACAAAAAGGAAAAACAAAGTACATCGGGTAACTAAAGGCCAGTCAGCTTAACGTCAATAGAATGCAAAATATTCGAAGGCATGATAAGAGATTACATGCAGGAGTTTGCAAATAAAACTGGTATCAGTATAAGTAGTAACCGACACGGCTTCATGAAGGACCGTTCTTGCCAGACCAATCTATTTACATTCTATAAGGAAGGCAGCATTAATCTAGACAGAGGAATACTAATGGACATGGTGTATCTGGACTTTGCTAAAGCATTCGGTGCAGTACCCCACAAACGTCTAATTCACAAACCTGAGGTCTATGGGTTTGGATGAAAGCGTATGTACACGGGTGGAATACTGGCTGCAAGAACAGACCCAGAGGGTAGTAATATATGGGTCATTTTCAAATTGGGCAAAAGTGGGGAGTGGGGCACCCCAGGGTTCGGTCCTGGGACAGATCCTGTTTATCTTATTCATTAACGACATAGAGATTGCAATATATATATATATACAAACACACCCACACATAGGTTGAACTAGATGGGCCCTTGACTTTATTTAACCTCACCTACTATGTTACTATGTTACCAATGATAGGGCACAGTTCCTTACACTGACACCAACAATGGGACGTAATTCCTACTACTGACACCAAAGTTGGGGCACTATTTCTCCCACCGATACCACTGATGTGGCACTATACCTTCTACTGACACCAACATTAGGGCATTATTTCTCCACCCATTACTACATTAACATAAAAAAGGTATAAAGCGTTGTTCCTGCATAAATGTCTGCAGGAACAACTGTGCAAAAATAAGTGATAATTTATTGTGAATTAACATTTTCTTAGACAATTTTATAATTAATTATTGTAAGGGACTGAACAGTAAATGATATGGGGCATACCTTAAAATGTGGGCTACCTTAAAATGTATGCAAACCCTAACAATTAACTTCTCTTATTTCGCTCCTTTTGATCTGTTAAATATACCATGAAAAGTTTTTTTTCCAAAAGATCAGTCAGATCAGCCTGTTAATCTGCCAGAAATCTTGTGAGTTGAACTTCTTGTGCTCTCTGCCTGTGCTCAGTCTTATCAGTTAGCATTGTTTCCAGCTATCTATTAGGACTGCAGAACAGCCCCCCTTCCCCCTCAGCGTTATGGAGATCAGGAGAGGTTGAGGTGCCCTTTAATGCTCTCCTAGGGTTACAATGCTGCTCCTCTATAGATACAGTATGGTGAGTGTTGTTTCCCTAGGACAGATACTTTTAGTTACTGTCAGATGTAACTAAAAGAAAAAAGCCTAAAAAAGAAATCTAATACAGACCCCACATCTAAGGACTGGTAATCTGCAATATTTTAAATTTTTGTTCTTGGGTTTAGATCAGGGTTGCACAGATACCAACTACAGTACTCGGTACAAGTACGAGTACATGCACCGATACTTTTGAGCTCCAAGACTACACTAGAGAAAAATTAAAAAATTAGGAGGCAGCTGTCATTTGTAAGGAGCACACGGAGCTCCTGAGATTTGTACATCTGTTTTAATGTACGATTTTGTTTTTATAAATATAAATAAAGGAATGCACAGATACCAGTTTTGCGAGTACGAGTACTGGTACTTGCCGAGTACTTACAAGTACGAGTACTGATACATTTTTGTTTATTGTCATGTGACAGTTTTTCTAAAACAATACAGACTAATGATTTCAGGATAGTGGTGGAGTGCTAGAGCCAGGCCCCAGCTGCAACCTCTGCAACCCTGGTAGTACTCATGAAAATGCCAAGTATCTGCACTGGTACTGGAAAAGTATCTGTGCATCCCTAGTTTAGATTGATCTCTTTCCAACTCTTTCGCTGCCACCGACGTATGCCATACCTCAGCAGCAGAGGAAACCTGTAAGCAGACTCCCAGCGGCTAGAGTCTGTTTACGTGTGTAAAGTCGACTGTCATATTTGGCTGGCAAATTATTTCCATGGGCTGTCAGTGGAGAGAGGTTAGAGAGACCAGTGAACTTCTATTTGCTCATCTCCTTACCGCTGAATGAACCCAACATAATCATCATCGCTTCTGGTTTCTGAGCTGTCTTTCTGCCCAGGGAAGAATCTGATCAAGCGCGGTCTGTGATTGATCAGATTCAGTGGAGGTGTAAAAAAAGTAAAATTAAATGTAATAACACCCCATATCTACATATGAAGATGACAATTTGCCACACATGTTGTGTATCACTGTGCACATTGGAGTGAGAGCACTAATGCTAGGGCCATTATTCACAGTTGGCTTTTCACCAACCTGTAAAAGTTTTTAAAGTGTTGCCTGTAGACAATTATGGGTACTGTCGTTTATCGCCATTTCACGAGCGCACGCAATTTTGGAGCTTGACATATTTGGTATCTATTTATTTGACACAACCTCCTCTTTTATATTTTAGCAAATTTGGTTAAACTATTGTGTTTATGCTCATAAAAATTTACTTAAATGTATTTTTACAGAAACTTTGGATCTGATAAAACATTGCGCTAATATCAAGCAGCATAAAACATTGCAACTGCTACCATTTATTCTACAGGGTCTCTGCTTTCAGAAAATATATAATTCAGGGAGGTTTTAAATAATCTTCAGGTCTAAAATGTGCATTTTAGCATGTGTGCAAAAAAAAATGCAAAAAGTGCAGATTTGCTGTCTTATAGGGAATATCTAAAGATGCTAATTGTGCCTAAGCAAGATCCTGAAGAGTGTATCAGTGTGCTTTTGTGACTAGTAGTGATTTTGGTGGTGTCAGTCCTGTGCTGCTAACACTGTTCTCCTTGCTGGAGAGAAAGCTGTACTTAAGGACCTGGACTACATGCATGTTCTTCCTTCTGCTTTAATGGATCTGTGCTTCTACCACCACTCCTGTTGCTTCTTGATCACCAACCTACTAGTAATCCCATCATCAGTCATCCGGTAACAACTCTGGCATAAGGAAGCAAAGTCCTGCCTCTACCAAGATCAGGGCCGTCTTTAATGCAGGGCAAAAGGGGCAGTCGCCCAGGCCCCAATCATTGTTGTGGGGCCCAAAGCAGCTGCCCCTTCAGCCCACATAAGTAGTGGCGGAACTACCGCGCGTGCGGGCGCACCAGGGCCTCGAGCGACGCACTGAAATGGGGGGGCCTGTCCGCCGGCTGAGATAGTATGGGGCCCGCCGGCCGCAGTGAGGAGGGAGCCGCAGAACAAGGAGGCACTGAAGGAGGCTGCAGGCACAACATGGGGCCTCGAACTGCAGTGAGGACCCAGCAAACAGAAATCACATAGGAAACAGATGAAGACAGAAGACCGGCCAGAAGAGGTAAGGGGGGGTAAATAATTCATTAAAATAATTATTATTTGTAGCCTAATGTTGTATAAAGTACTGTTGCAGCAATGCACAATGGGACCCCCTAAGGAGAGCTGTCAGAGAATGTAGTGTCGTTGGGGGGGGGGGGGGGGGGCAAGAAATTGTTTGCCCAGGGTCCAATCAGTATTAAAGACGGCCCTGACCAAGATGGCCACCTCCCGACAGAGACATCGCGTTGGACTAGGCTGGGTAAGCCAGAGTTGGGAAAAGGATCAAATGCAGGCCACTGCTTACCTTTTTTGGGATAGCCTCTACAGAACAGGTGATTAGGAGATTAAGGAGATTCACTAAGGAGATTCACATTCTCTTTTTGTCATGGTGAGCATTGTCTCCTGTACAGAAAGTGATAGGAATTTGAAAATGTTAGAGTTATCACAGGCACAGGAGGAGAGGGGAAAACTTGCAACGGGTACACCTGTTTTGGGGAGAGCCATCTAAAAGAGGATTTCCCCTGGTTTTGCAGAGATTTATCTTATTTATGGTCTGCCCCTGAGACAGGAAGTGAAATTAAACATTTTTAACGGGAGACAGACAGCAAAAAATAACCTGATATGGCTTAACTATTCCCTACTGTAACCAAAATAAAATAAAAAAATAGTTTGGCTTAGCATACACTTTTATAGATAATACGGCTTGTGATTTTATGTGCATTTGATCACTTCCATACATAACTGTAGTACTTAGCTTGTGTCTTGTGTTCAATGTTTATCAGTGCAGGATCTGTGCATTTAAAGGAGAACTATTAGGTGAGTGCTTTTCACTCACCTCATAGTTCTAGCCGACCTGTGACAAGGTCGGCTCAGTAGATCGGGAAGTGAGCGAACACATACCGGCGTTCGCTCACCTCTCGATCATGTCACGGCTCTCTGCCTTGATAGGGGAGGGGCTGGCATTGGTTGCCCCTGTCTGCCTGACATCTTATGTCCGGGTTTCAGCTGCCATGGAACCCGAACAGAGCATCCAAAACCTGGACTGTCTGGGTGAATCCTGGACAGGTGGCAACCCTAGGATCCAGACATAATTGTTGGGCTCCGCTTCAGCTGCTGCTCGCGGTATACTGCGGCGTCTCAGTATACTGAGCCTAGGGTGACGGAAGGACGCTAGTTTGCGTCCTCCCGTTACCCTAAGGAGAACTATGGGGAAAAGCCTTAACCCCATAGTTCTCCTTTAAGAGTAGGTGATGGAACAATGGTCAAGCCAACATCAATGCATCGCTAAAACACACCTGAAGGACTTTCTTTATCAATGCCCACAGTGGCAACAAGTATTTCTACTGTTTCCTCAGTTTTCAGATTCTTGATGTTTTGGGTTTTCAAAGAATGATTGTTTCTAATAATTCAGGAAAGCCAGATATTTTTTGGCAGGGCACAATCTGGGGTTATGATCCCAGAGCAGGCTATATGGGTC
This sequence comes from Nanorana parkeri, assembly GCF_000935625.1. Classification (NCBI taxonomy): domain Eukaryota; kingdom Metazoa; phylum Chordata; class Amphibia; order Anura; family Dicroglossidae; genus Nanorana; species Nanorana parkeri. The sequence goes on from NW_017306367.1 coordinate 13,848, forward strand.
TGCACTAAAATAAAAGTGACTTAGTGACACTAAACTCAGGAGTTGAAGGAGAATTATGAGGCGAGTGATTTTCACTCAGCCTCATAATCTGAGGCGACCTGTGACAATGAAACTGTTACAGGTCGGCTCAGTAGATCAGGAAGTGAGCGAACACATTCTGTTGCTCGCTCACTTCTCGATTTATCCCTGCAGAGAGCCGTTACTATCACTCACGGCTCCCTGCAGGGATCCCCCCTCCCTTGTCCGGTCCTCCAGCGCTGACTGGCGGAACGGACGGGGAGGGGGCGGGCCCAGCAGGTTCTCCCTCTAGATAGGCAGAGCCAGCTGTCACTCACGCAGCTGGGTGGATCTC
>NW_017306367.1:14253-28095 GCF_000935625.1 Nanorana parkeri
AAAATATCCCGGCCATATCATTCCTAAACCAATCCTTTACCCCGAGCAATACCGATTTTGTTGTTCGACACCATATGGATAAAAACCATGTTTTCAAAAGACTTATAATTGGTACCAATTCACACAAACCGCTTAGTATACACTTATTGGGATTTTTTTTTAACCAAAAATATTTAGCAGAATACATTTTGGCCTATTTTTAGGAAGACGTTTTATTTTATTTGATATTTTGTATAACAAAAAGTTGAAAATATTTATTTCCACAATTTTTTGTCTTTTTTCATTTATATAAAAAAATGTAATAAAAACAAGCAGCAATAAAATAGAACCAAAAGAAAGCTCTATTTGGGTAAACGTGCACGGCCGTATTGGGCAGCTCCCAGGAAGGACAGGTGCTGCGTGTGATTAGTACGCAGCCCCTGTCCTTCTCTATGGGAGTACATGACCATACGCCGCCCTACGCTCACCCAGTGGTGTATTTAGGTTTTGTGCTGCCCTAGGCAAGACTAGACTCCGCCTCCCCCCCCGCCGGCGCCCTTGAATTTTAAATTTACCCCACCCCTTCCTGTTTAAAACATTTTGCATAACCTGTTAAAAGCTGGATACAGCGAGTGTCTGTTTAAATAGTAACAGGCGGGCGCTAAGCCTATTATACAGAACTGACTGGCTTGGCGGGCATCAGCCTGGCAGAGCAGTATACATTGTTGTCAGGGCAGCACAGGGATCAGGAGTATGTAACAGAGTGCAGAAGTCGGTGAGCAGGGTTATTCTGGTGGTCAGTGTGAAGAATGCTCCTTACATGGCTGGTCAGTGGAAAGTGAAAAACACGCGTTTTTTTGCATACTGTATATCAGCTAGCAAGCAGAAGATGTATGCAAAAACATTTTTAAAAATTACTATAAAGGTTAAAACTTACCTGTGTCTTCGCTGGGCAGTCCCGTTCAAAGTTCTGAAGATTCTCGGGCGGCTGCAAGGGATGATGGGGCGGGCGCATGCGCAGTAGAGATCTTTGGCCAGGAGAAGAGAGACACAGGGTAAGTCAATGTACACGGACAGACACCATGGGAGAAAGAAGACACAGCAGTCAGCGCTGGATCGGAGACCATCATCTGGGCTGGAGGGACTCCTGAAAACTACTGGAAGGAAGAGGATGATCGGATCAAGAGGCATCATTTAAGGTAAGTCCTTAAACTAACATTGGGGGGGGGCTCGACTTTAAAGGAGAACTATGGGGTAAGTGTTTTTCCCCATAGTTCTCCCCAGGGTGACGGGAGGACACAAACTAGCGTCCTCCCATCACCCAAAGCTCAGTATATAGGGAGCTACAGCTCGCGGTATATTGAGACCACCGCAGCTGGGACGGATCCCGACATTACTGTCGAGATCCACCCAGCTGCATGATTGACAGCTGGCTCTGCCTATCTAGAGGCAGAGCCAGCTGTACCCGCCCCCTCCCCCGTCCGTTCCGCCAGTCAGCGCTGGAGGATCGGAGAGGGGAGGAATCCTTGCAGGGAGCCGTGAGTGACAGTCACGGCTCTCTGCACGGATAGATCGAGAAGTGAACGAGCAACGGTATGTGTTCGCTCACTTCCCGATCTACTGAGCCGACGTGTGACAGTTTCATTGTCACACGTCGGCTCGAACTATGAGGTGAGTGATTTTCACTCACCTCATAGTTCTCCTTTCAGGTCACTTTAACCTCCCCACACACACATTACAATCTGACTATACAATCTCCTCTAGATCTACCAACTTCCATGTTGGTAGATTACATACAAAATGATGCAGTTTTGGCAAATCTGAAGTAGATTGAACGGAGATTGTATGGCAGATTGTAAGGTGTATCACCATACCTTACATATCTTTACAGATAGCGGAGAAGTTTATTGGTGTCAGTGGTAACATACTGTATGTGAGAAGTAGAAACTGCCCATCTCTCCCAGAACCTCTGGACGATCCCTAGGCTTCTATGAACCCGAGGGCTTGTTCACACCAATTGTATTGCATTCCAGAGCGGGAGCTGCTGGAAAGCGTGGCTGCGGGTTCCATTGACTTCAATGCATCGCCGCGTCCCTCCTGCCCCAGAATGCAGGAGTTAGTGTGTGAGCGATTGCGGTGCGTTCCAGCAGCTCCCACTCTGGAATGCAACGCAATTGGTGTGAACAAGCCCTGAGGAGGAAAAAGTATCCACACACTCACCATCGCGGTCTGCCACCAGTCCTCTCTAAACAGGAAGAGGCCATGTCACATTTCCTATACACATTGCACACTACTCTGCCTGAACCCACTCCATGTAATTCACACATGGAGCAAACTCAGTACTGTGCTCACCCCCTGTCGATCCACTTACCTCACAGGTGACCCCTCAGTACTGTGCTCCCTCCAAGTTTCACTGTGTGCAGAGCGGAGCAGCCATCTGTCACAGAGTCCCGCCGCTGACTAGAACTCCTGCCGCTGACTCCCGGTACCGCGTCACTTCCTCCGATCACAGAGCCGCTCTCCCCTCACTGCAGCATGATACAGCAGACCACTCCAACGGGGAGCTCGGCGCTCCCCAGTCTCCCGAATCCTTGGCCACGCCAGAATGCTGGTCACGCCCACCGCTGAAGGCCGACTGATCTCAGAAGACTGTCGCTGCTCCTAGCCACTTCCTCCTGCTATTTACGGGGAACGTAAGTAGCAGGCCTTGAAAATGTCCCTTGAAAAACCAGTGCAGCAGTCAGGCGCTCCTTCGGCTATTGCCGCTGACTGCCCCCCTGGAAAGTGCCGCTCGAGGCAAACGCCTTGTTTGCCTCGCGGTACATACGCCCCTGTGCTCACCCCAAGTGCAGGTCCGTATGGGTGCAGGTGTCCAGTCTTGGAAGCAGACAGGATCCATCCTGTCAGCGTACGAGTACCCGCACAGACGTGCAGGGTGGGTGAGCGTAGGGCGGCATACGGCCACGTACTCGGGAACTGCCCGATACCGCCGTGCATGCAGCACGGAGCTGGATGCAGCTGCAAGGTTAAGGTAAGTCCCTACAGTAGGATTGGGAAGGGGAAAAAAAAGTTTAACTTTAATGTCACTTTAAGATGTGTGAGGCTAAAAGATACCTGCTACCACAAGGGAGCTGGTCCCATGTCCCCCAATTTTACAGGCGTCACCTGCAGATCCCAGACTGGTCAAGACTTTGAATGCAAATCACCTAAATGCTTTTCATTTTGATATACTGTATATTTGCATTGTGCATTTTTCAACCTTTAATAAAGCAGTCAGCATTGAGCACCCTGTATTTGGACTTCACTGCATTAATTATAGATATACGTAAGGATCTTAAAGCAACTTACTGGCACAGCAATGGTTAACCTCCTCCCCCCTGTCAGCTCACACTCCGTGTCCTGTGATCTTCGTTCACAGCGCGGTGTCCTACACACAGTCCCCCCCCTGGCTCAAGCTGATGTCGGCTGGTGATGGGGGCGGGGCAGCCCTGCTCTGTGTTCAGCCTGGCCGCTCTGTGCTCTTTCATCACTCGAGCTGTCAGAGCTGGCCATCGGACATAGCGGGCTGAGCCGAGCCGGCCCGAACACAGCCAGGGAGATTGTGTTTGGCCCACCGGGCAAGTGCCCGGTATGCCCTATGGTCAGTCCGGCCCTGGCCAGGACCCTCTAGGGGGGGTTTGGACCCCCCTATCGTCCCCCTTATCTACGCCCCTGCTCCCGTGACCCTTAGGGGAACTATGGGGAAAAGCCCTGACTCCGTAGTTCTCCTTTAAATCTTAAAAATGCATTTAAAGGAGAACTATGGGGTCAGTGTTTTTCCCCATAGTTCTCCTTAGGGTAACGGGAGGACACAAACTAGCGTCCTCCCATTACCCTAAGCTCAGTATACCGCGAGCTACAGCTTGCGGTATACTGAGACGCCGCAGCCGGAGCGGATCCCGACTTAGACGCCTATCTAGAGGCAGAGCCAGCTGTACCCGCCCCCTCCCCCATCCGTTCCGCCAGTCAGCGCTGGCAGATCGGAGCGGGGAGAGGGGAATCCTGCCCCTCCCCCTGTCACGGCAGAGAGCCGTGACAGGATCGAGAGGGGAGCGAACCCGGTATGTGTTCGCTCACCTCCCGATCTACTGAGCCGACCTGTGACAGTCTCATTGTCACAGGTCAGCTAGAACTATGAGGTGAGTGAAAAGCACTCACCTCATAGTTCTCCTTTAAGTACCTTTTAACTATTAACAAAAATGTTCTTTTTGACCTTATCTGTGTATTATTCGGCTTTAGTTCCTCAAATCAGCTCTGAATTTGTGCGGACACTGTGCTCCCCTCTGGAGGGTGGCTGCTTTTGTTCCCCATAATCACTGTGTGTGTGAAGTAGCCACCGCTCCAAGCTCCCTCCCGTGGTGGACTAGAATCTCACATTTAGTTTACTGATTTGTAGTGAGACTGTAGTTCATCACAGGAGTGAGCTTGGAGTGGTGGCTACTTATCAACACACACAGGGACCACGGGAAACAAAAGAAGCCCCCTCCAGAAGGGAGGACAGTGTCAGCACAAATTCGGAGCTGATTTGAGGAACAAAAGCCGAATGATACACAAGTAACATTTTTGTTAATAGTTGAATACATTTTTAAGATTTAACTCCTGAGTTTAGTGTCACTTTAAATATGCTCATCTGCATTTCTGCACATAAATATTGGTGATTTTACAATTCTGATGTGAAGGGTTTACATTATTCCAAACCCATGTCAGATAACTCCCCTAGAGATTCATCATTTTTTTATACCATATTACACTTACCATTGCTATTTAGCTGTAATACCCATCATAAGGGTTAATGTTTCTGCAGGAAATGTTGGTTTAGAATTGTGTAACTGTGATCTTTGCAATCACAAAAGAAGGGGAGGATACCAAAAGGGGAAAACATGTGAGAAGCTACATTTTAGTACACAAGCTGACATTTTTATGACTAAATGGTTAAGGTGAGTTCTTGGAGTACAACCCTTATTTTACATGCGGTGTGTTGAGCTGAACATTGAGCCAGCAGGACTACAATCAGCTAGTCAGTCACTGACTTTGTAATTCATACAGCTGTTTGAAGTAACAGGCTGAAAATGAGAGAGGGTCACAGAAAGAAAGATACAATGCAGAAGAGAAAGATTAGAAAGGCTCAACACGTACACTGTCTATATATTTTATAACTGCACTGCACAAAAACAGGCATTTCTGCAGAGAAAGGCAAGAGGGTGGTTGCAGAACAGCGATAGATAAAAAGAAAGGCTCCTATAGAGGGAGGGTGAAGTATTGAGAAGGAGGGATGTGTAGCTCCGCTGTTCGGCTCATATTCTTTGCTGTTGCTATGAGAAGAAGACATTGCAACGCTCTCAAAGATACTTCGAATCCAGGGGTGGGAAAGGGAGGCTGGTGGGAATGGGATTCTGGAGGGAGGGAGGGCACTGCTTGTTAGGGCAAGCACAGGCAGGACTGACACCTTTTGAAATCACACAAGGAGCCTCAGCTGCAAATAATTTTCTATCATGCTCTTAACAGAGAGAAATGAAACAGAAAGGGTGGCTGAATGTAACATTATGTGCTGGAAAAAGGGGGATGATGTGAGGTTCTACAGACCATATAGACAAGGAGACAGAAGCAGACATAGAGGAAGAAAAGCAGTATTGCAAGGGAGATCAATATTAAATGGCTTGTGGAACATAGGCATTCTACAGGTGGAAGGATGAGTCAGGGGGTGCTATTCATTTGTCCTCCCACAGGGCACGACTCATTCATTATACTCTTGCTTTTGTACCCTTTCTTCATGTTTCCATATCAGCATCAAATTGTGCTATTCTGTACTGATTTTCTGCTTCTGTTCAAAAATGTTGTACATTTGTATTTTTGTCTGAATTCTCCTGAACACAACTTTACATTAGTGTATCTCTTTCCCTAGGTTATGTTTTATTCCTGCTGAAAGAGTCCATAAGAAGCCTCTACACATCATCTCCAATGGCAGGGGTAAGAAACTGAAGGCCCCTGAGGTAGAAATCTGACAGGACCAGGAGCTCACAAAGTACTTTAAAAATGCCTTTTTAGTATGTTTTTTCTTTCCAGCTTTCCTTTGCTGTAGCTACTAGGTTTTCCTTACATGATTGTGGCTAATGAGCTCAGGTGAATACTTATTTCTTTATAGCCCTATATTGACATCCAGTGTTCAGATGTTCATTAGCACATGCATAACAACTCTATCGTGTTCTGAGAAGAATGCAGCTTGTAATGCACACCCAGCGTGGGACAGAGGTGTGTTCCTGTGACCACTGAAATGTGAGGCATACAACACACCCTGTGTGGTAATTACAGCCTCTATTCACCATAGAAGTAAATGATGGCTGCTGTACATATGCCTAAGCACTTCTCAGCACTTGGTGCATAGATAATGTTCACAACTGTGAACATTAACATTATTTTTTCAAAAGACAATGAGCCAATAGACTGAAATCTGAACCATGTGAATAGGTACAATGCAACAGGTAACAGTTACTGAGAAACCACAACTCTTTTTATATATAAAATCACAAGCTGCAACAGAACCACAGTGTACCCAGCTCTGCTGTAAATCATCAGGCAGGTAATCTAACAAGACTCTAACATTCTATTTTTCCTTCTAGAACAAAGTATGTTGCAAGCCAGACCTATTTACTGGTAAGTAAATGATAATATTTTGCAGTCAACACTTATAATCTGCTTGCCACTTTGGCATTATAGTAAAAAATGTATCATGTCTGCCGTTAGCGCTGGACTGCTCATTTTATGTGGGTACTCTCACATGGGATCCTAGTCTAAAAGGCACCTACATCATATCATGCACAAAAAAAATAGTGAGGATTCTCTTAGGGGATCATAGTCTAAAAGCCCCCCTACACCATGTTATATACAGAACAAACCCCCTATTCACCGCGTCATACACAGCAAAAATGTAATGTGAGGATTCTCACAGGGGATCCTAGTCTAAAAGTCCCCCTACAGCATTTCACACACACACACACACACACACACACACACAGTGAGGATTCTTAAAGGGGATCCTAGTCTAAAAGCCACCCTACAATATTTTACATACAGAAAAAAATTGTGAGGTTTCTCACAGGGGATCATAATCTAAAATGTCCCCTACACTATGTCATACACAGAAAAAAAAATTGTGAGGATTCTCACAGGGGATCCTAGTTTAAAAGCCCCCCTATCCCATGTTGTACACTGGACAACACACCCATTCACCATGTCATAAACAGAAAAAAAGTAATGAAATCTGAAGATTCTCAGGGGAGCCTAGTCTAAATGGCCCACCTACACCATGTCAGACATAGAAAATGTATGATATTGTTGCCTAGTATTTAAAAATCAGCATTATATATAAACCCCCAAATGTAAATTGCACATTTAGGATGTAAAATGCATATCTTATGTGACATATATTATATTTGGACCCTTGTAATACATTTTTGGAGCAAATTTACATACTCTACAGCAGGGGCGCCCACAATTTTTCATCTGGAGATCTACTGTTCAAATGACGAGCTCAATGAGATCTACCAACGAAAAAACACCTGCATTCAGGGGCAGGTGGAGGGCATGGCAGTGCATTGAAGTCAATGGCACCGCAGCCCCCCCAGCCCACAGTGCGATCGCCCACACCCAGAACGCAGGCACATTAGTGCCTGCGTTCCAGTCCAGTGCGATCTGCAAAAATGCTGCAAGTACTGCGTGGCAAATGCTGCGTGGCTGCAGTGCCATTGATTTCAATACAACCCCATGCCCCCTCCCGCCCCTGAATGCAGGGAGCCGGCCGGCTTGCATTCCAGTGCGTTCCTGAGGCCGAACACTCTGGAACGCATACTTTGCGGTGTAAACCGGCCCTCTCTCTTGGCTGTCTCTTCTCTCTCTCCTCGCTCTCTCCCCTGTTTCTATCTGCTGTATTTTCTCTCACTTTCTCTGCTGTCTCTCCCCTGTCCTTTTCCTACCTCCACTGCAGCAGCTTCCCAGGTCTCCTCTTGTGCGCCGGCATCCTGTCCTCCCGCGGTGCTCGTGTGGCCGACGTTGCACACAGGGAGAGGAGTCCCAGCCGCACAAGCACCGCTGGAGCAGAACCGTAGCTAGCTCCTTTTGCGCCCGAGGCAAGAAAAAAAAACGTGCCCCCCGCAACAGGCGTGTGAAGTCACCCGGCCCACCGCCTCCAGGATGTGTATTTTTTATTAAAATTTTTCTTTTACTGTTGGGGGCTTTGGGGAACTATCAGGGGTCTAAACAGCCCCCTAAAATTTCCCTTTTAAAAATAGAAAATGAAATTGAGGACACAAAGTCCTCAATCTCTTTTTCTGCAGCCCCTGTTCTTAATGAATGGAAAGTACAGATGCTTCCCATTCATTCAGAAAATATTTACTATCATCCAGTTTCTGAATGCAGAGAATCCTCTGTAGAGTGCTACTCCCCATTGAGAAACTCATGAATGAACAGGAAGTGATGTAAAGCAGTACTATGCAGTACTAAGCTAGTACTATGTGTCCTCAGTTATTTACAAACACTGGCGTGATCAGCTGAACGCAGCGTTTGCTCTGCACATCACTGATATGTACCGATCCTCCGCCGCACGGCCAGAGGGGGGCTCAGCCTGCAGCTTTTCCTCTGGATCCCCACTGCTCTCCCCCACCTGTATGCAGCAGGAATCTGAGGAGAAGTGAAGTGAAGCACTTCAGCCCAGGGCCGGTGCTAGACAGGCAATGTTGGATTTTTGCGTGTCGGGCCTCTCTGCCAGTCGCAACGAACCCCCGCTGCATACAGATGTAGAGAACAGCGGGGATCCAGAGGAGAAGCCCGAGGAGTGAGCCTCGCTAAGGCCCTGGCGGGAGGACTCGACACAGCCGATCGCGATCTACCAGTGTTCACATTGCGATCGACCTAATAGGCACCCCTGCTCTACAGTCACCTATTGCTCTCTTGCCAAAAAGGAAATAAACTTTATCAAAGCTATAATCTGTCGTGCTATAATTCATATTTTTAATGAACGTAGGATTACAACTTCAATCATTGTTCACTCTGAAACATTTTTAATTTCAAGCAGAGTGGAGAAGGATAGAACTTCTCTGGATTTTATTGCCGTTTGTGTCCTTGATGGCAAGATTTCTTTCAGTTCCTGTTCTGGTGACTGCCTATGAAGTGAATGAAATCACCCCCAACAGGAACACAGCAGTAAAATCCTGTACGTCCAAAAATGCTTTAATTTCTGTCTAAATGACTTAAGCTGGCTATACACCTCACCTCACCTCACCTGCAGGGGTAGCAAACATCCAGCCCTCCAGCTGTGGTGGAACTACAAATCCCATGAGGCATTGCAAGATTCTCACAGCCACAGACATGACTCCCGAAGAGAGATGGTTCATGGGATTTGTAGTTTCACCACAGCTGGATGGTCGGTGGTTTGCTACCCCTGCCTTACAGTTGTGTTCGGAATCTCGCGGGCCGCGCATGTTGCCCCCCTTTTGTATGTGATATAACCAAGGCCATGTTGACCTCCCTACCCCACACAACCTGAGGTGTGCCATGATTTTTATGGTCCGTACGCCAAATAAGGGGGCGTACTCTAGTAAGCTTTGAGTAATAATAGTATTAATAATGGGGATGGGTGGGAGGGTACGCCGGAGGTCAGCAGCAAATGCATCCACCATTTCCCCTCCGTGTTTAAAGGCCCTGTAGGCTCCGACTTCTCCCACAAACTCGGCCAATATCATTAGCCTCAAACTTATCATTTGATTTCTTTCGTCCCATCATTGAACCCCCTGTTTGATTTCCGCTGGAATACCCCATCATGCACAGACCAATGTTTATTTTGATAATCGTTCGTTAGAAATACTAACTGGCCAAATTTTGTCAATTGACAGAATGGATTTTCATTTACGCATGTGCAGTGTGTTTGATGACACCAAAATGTTATAACAACAAAATGGGGTGATAACTCCCAGGTAGTAACGGATCTTTACCAGGTTTTAGAATCAGGGAAATGTGAGCTAACAGACTGCATGGAAAAGGGGCACGACGGAGAAATCGAATTGAACGTATCTAAAAATAAGGGGTGAAAGTTTAGAGGCAAACCATCAGGTTGTGTGGGGTAGGGAGGTCAACATGGCCTTGGTTATATCACATACAAAAGGGGGGCATGTTGCGATTTTTTTTTTTTAGATTTTTTTTTTTAGATTTTTTTTTTTATTTTTGTACAGAAACGTGACTAATCCATCGATTTCCGTAGGATACGAAAAAAGTTTTACAGTCTGACCGTTCGAGGAAATTCGGCCAGTTGTAGAACTAGTTCATGTCATGAAACTGTCAAAAAATGGGAAGGCTCCGGGGGCCTGACCGGTTCACAGCTAGGTTTTTCAATGGTTTGCCTCTAAACTTTCACCCCTTATTTTAGATACGTTCAATTCGATTTCTCCGCCGTGCCCCTTTTCCATGCAGTCTGTTAGCTCACATTTCCCTGATTCTAAAACCTGGTAAAGATCCGTTACTACCTGGGAGTTATCACCCCATTTTGTTGTTATAACATTTTGGTGTCATCAAACAGTTTTCCAAACCCCTGGCTCTTAGACTCCAACCTTTGCTACCCAATTTTATTCACGATGATCAGGTTGGGTTTGTACTTCATAGAGAATCCAGGGATATTGATTTAGATCAGAAAAAGGGGGCACCTGCTTGTAACCTGTCTATTGATGCCAAAAAGGCTTTTGACAGTGTTAGCTGGCACTTTCTCCATGCCTCTTTGCTCCAACTGGGGTTGGGTGATTCTTTCATTTCTAAAGTAATGGCACTGTATTTCTCTCCCTCTGCTCGTATTTGTACCAATTGCAGGTTGTCTGATCCAATTAAAATATCCAATGGCACCCGTCAAGGGTGCTCCTTACCTAGCCTCTGCCATTCGTGCAAATACTTCTATTCATGGGATTACCTTGGCTCCAGGGAGTTCAAGCTGGCATTATATGCAGATGATCTGCTTTTGAATATTACTCAGCCTTCCACTACAATACCTGCAATTCTCCAGGAATTTTCATCTTTTAGCTCCAGTAGAAACTTTAAGGTGAACCTTGACAAGTCTGAGATGCTTAACGTTTCTTGGTCCCCTTTTATGGTGTCCTCGCTTCGCTCTGTTTCCTTTCTCGTGGCAATCCACCTTCCTCAACTACCTTGGAATTCCAGTCCCTTCTAATTTGTACTGCTTATATGCGTTGAATTACTTACCGCTCCTTACTAGGAGGGAGTTGTATCTCAAATCCTGGCAATCACACCCTCTTTCTTGGTTTGGGCACATGAATACAAATAAAATGGATATTTACCCCCACATTTTATATCTTTCACACTGTCCCTATATGCCTTCCTTGATCATTTGTCCTTAAGCTGAAAAATATGTTTCACACTTTTGTTTGGAACTCTAGTAGACACAGATTGGATTATCGCCTATTGACGAGATCTAAGTTACAGGGTGGTACTGGACTCCACCTTAGGTCCCTCTGATTGGCAAAAGGTTTTTTTGTTCACTCATAAGCTAGATATGTCTTGCAAACTTCAGGAACCCAACTTCGAACTGCTCTCCCGATGGTACCTTACTCCTGAGAGACCATATACTCACTTCGGTATTGCAGATGTGCTGGAGATGTCTGCAGAGACTGAGGGTACTTGCCTACACGTCTGGTGGTCCCTCCCTCCGATGCGAGATTTCTGGGATAGGGTTTTCTCTGTATATGATAAAACACATTCGATGGCTACTAGGAATACCCCTGTGCTTGCCCTATTGACCCTATTGCCTAGGTCGATCTCGAAGGTCAAGAAATCTGTTTTACGTTTTTTCCTTTCGTGGCTTGTCAAGCTATTGCGAGGTGCTGGAAATCTATTCATCCACCCTCTTTGCCTGAATGGTTACACATTCTAAATGATATTGTTCGTATAGAGGAAATGGTTGCGGAGGACTCTGATTGCTCTGAGGCGTTCCACCAGAGTTGGATGGCCTGGGTCCTCTTTTAAGACTCTGATATTTCTCAATCATTCTTTGTTACCTCAGCTGGTTGATTTGCTTCTACCGCGGTTAGTGGTTTTCGTCCCTCATTTGTATAGGGTAGGTCAATATTAGTTGACCTGCTTTTTTCCTTTGTCTCTCCTATATTTTTATTTTTCATAATTGGGCCTCCCTGGCTACTTTCTTTTTTTCTTTCTGTGATATTGGGGTGTAGTGTGGCACAGGATATGTACCCATATTTACAGAAATCCAGACGTGCAAACCTTATTTCAGGGTGCTGCCGCTCCCATTTCAGGGAGGTGTCCTTTTGTGGTTATCTTTTTTTATTTCGACAGTGGCCACCGTCAGAGTAATAAAACAAAACAAAACAGATAGCATGGGAATAAATATCTAGGCTGCTATTGGCCATTTCAATTTGCAACAGCTAATAGGAGGCTGTAGCCAATAGGAGGCTAGCTATTGCACCCGCCTACTGCTGCTGTCAAGCAGCAGAGGAGGACCTGAAGGAAATCGCCAATAGTAAGCTAGCTATTCATTCCCATGCTATCTCTGTTGTTGTTTTGTTTTTTTTACTCTGATGGGCTGGCGACCGTTGTCAAAATAGAAAAAATAAAACCAGATTGGGGAGTGGGGAGTAGAACCACCAGGTATCCCTAAAAGGTTTACTCTGCTAGATGGAGAAAAGTAAACCTTTCCGAGATAAAATGTTTCTCTTGTGGACGTCAGGGAGCCGCTATCGTATAGAGAGTTGGGATGTCTGAATTTATTAGTGGTTGGCTTATAAAATTCTGTCCCCCTTGGCATAAATTGTTTTTTAAATAGAACTGTTCAATGCTTACTTTTTTTTCCCAATCCTATTTATTCCTCTCTCTTCTAGTGCAGGTCAGATGATCAATGACAAAGCATTGGTCACATGAACTCTTTAGTGGTTTGGGGCCCTGATGTGAAAGTATTAGCAGCCAATTAATGACTCTGTCTGAACAGTCTTCCTTTGCCACAGACCTCATGACTGGCGCAGCATTCTTTAAGCGATAACAGCTTCCAGGATTTAGGAGGATATATAGTTATTTCTAGGGATGCACCGATACCAGTTTTTCGGTACTCGGCGATACCGAATATGGATCCCGGCATCCCAAGGTACTGTTTAATCAGAAAGCCGGTGTTCTATCGAAAGAACACCGGTTTCACTCTCCTCAACACTGCAAGGCAGCCTGGCTTGCTGACCAATCGGAAAACCGGGCTGCGGGTCATAACCTGCCACCCGGCTTCCTGATTGGTCAGGAAGCCGAGCTGCCTCACAGTGTTGCTAGGCAGCATGAAGCTGGGTTCCTAACTAATAAGGAAGCCGGGAGGCGGGTCATGACATGCTGCCAGGCTTCCTGATTGGCCGAGAAGTCTGCTCCATGCTCCCCTGCAGCACTGCCGGCCAGAGGAAATCTCCCTCTTCCTGGAAGTTCTGGTATATGGCTAAGTATCGGAGAAATTGAGTTAGTACGAGTACTCGCCCAAATGCTAAGTACCGGTATCGCTGCATTCCTGGTTATTTCACATTCCTTTCTAACATATTTCATGGTTGGGTTGTCAAAATTTACTGTAGGACAGATACCATTTTCAGGCCTTATAAGCAAGGCATTAAAATGACATAACTTGACCCTTTTGTAGTCTGAGGTCCATCACCACATGCTGAAAGAGTCCCTAGTCATCTTTGTAGTGTGATGGGAAATGTATGCACTGCACATGTATATTCTTTAGTACATCCTGCCAGACACATTTTCACCAAAGTAGCATGAACAAAGCCCTAAAGCACGGGGAGGGGT
>NW_017306367.1:28144-49406 GCF_000935625.1 Nanorana parkeri
TCAGCCGGGGGGGGGGGGGGGGGGGGGGGTCCCGGTTTAAATCCCAATCAGTCAAGAAGTATGCATGTCCTCCCTGTGCTTGCATGGGTTTCCCACACTCCAAAGACATGCTGAAAGGTTAATCGGTTCCTTTCTAAGGCCTTGTTCACACCAAGTGCAGAGCAGATCTGCATGAGTTTCTGCACACACAGTGCAGTGGGTTGTGCCGCGTTTTTGATGCGTTCCGGCCGTTTTTGGTAAAAAAATAAATAATTTTGTTTCGTTTCAAATGGGCTTTCAGGGCGTTTGCATGCGTTCCAGAGCAGGTAAAATAGGGCCTGCTGCAGTTTTTTTTTTACCTGCTCTGGAACGCTGCAATGTTAACTGGAGCTAAAAATACCATTGGAATACATTGCATGCAGTTTTGCTCCGGGCTGTAACTGCTCTGCTCTGCTTCTGGAATGCGCTTGGTGTGAACAAGGCCTCAATTGGCCCTAGTATGAGTGTGTATGTATAGGGAACTTAAATTGTTAGCTCCTTGAGGGCAGGGACTGATGTCAATGTGCAGTATGTAAAGCACTGCATAAATTGTCAGCGTTATATAAATACCTGTAATAAATTAAGTGTATTTCAGAATATTTATAGTGCCACAGCTATAGAACCATTTATATACTTGAACTGCAAATGTTTTGAAACAACTGTATATTTCCAGTACTAACTTGCAACATTTCTTTTAGTTGGAGTGTGTTTAGCAATCGCTGTACTATGCATTATTGGCATTACTTTTATAAGCATGGGTAAGTGAACCATGAAAGTTTTAATGCAAAATAGATAACATGCTTTGAAGAATAATAAATAAAATTCCAATTTGGAGTGGTGTTAAGAATTACCTCTCATGTCACTCTCTTGCTTCCATACAGGAGCATTATACATTGATAAGTGCATGCTGGAGCGAAATATCCCTATCTACGTTTTAATACAAGGAATAATCTTCCTTTTAATGGGGTGCACTCTTACAATACTGCTTTCAAGTGACACGTTAATCTTGTTTTTCTTACTGATTTGCACGCTGTCTACCTTCTGGTTCTGCTGGCTGATAACAGGTAAGCATGAATGTAAACTAAGCTAATTGGTTAAAAATATGATTGTATTATATAAAAGGGCAAATCATGACAGCGTTGGCTAGATCTATGATCCACTTTGGGGATGCCTTTGCATACTAAGACCATGACCTTAAAAACAATATAAAAGCTCACTATAGGGACATAAGGGTTGTAGTAAAAATTCTTGGGGATTTTTAGTTTAAATCAAAACCTCTTATTCTTTTTAACATGGTTCCCACCTGGGCGTTTTACAGCGCGTAGGAACGCGCTGCAAACTGCCCTACGCCCAAAGAAGTACAGGAGCTTCTTTGGGGCGTATCCGCCGCGCGTATCCATTGGGGATACAGCCAGGTAGCCCTCGGAAACGCGTATCTGGCGCGTGTTTTTTTTACCACGAATCGGATTAAAAAAGCGCGGCACGAACTGCGCGACAAACACGCATATTCGATACGCCTAGGTGTGAACCCAGCCTTAATGCCTACCATTCAAGAAGAAATCTCACTAATTGCTATAGATTATATAACTAAAGATGTTTTGCCAATAGTATGTTATTAACAACTGTTCATAAATATATTTTATAAAGAATAATTAAGAAGATGTTTGGGTCTTTGAGGGGTTTTCAGAATACCCTATCTGTAGCAGTATTATTTGGTTATATAAACTTAAGAAATATTATAATTCTGTATCATAATGCATTTTGCACTCTATATAACACATGTTGGAAAAATTAATAGATTGTAACTTTACAATCCATATATATTGTGAACGCACTGCAGCATGTTTTAGTCTGTATTTATTAAGTCATTGAGGGCCCATTCACATCTGAGCATAGAATTAATCACACAATTCTGTGAGAGTAATGCATGAGATCGCACAATTGCGTTGCCATTCATTTGAATGGCACCCCAATGTACCTCCACATGTACCTACAATGTACATGTGGGACCGCAATATCATTTGTTGCATTGTGGTGAACTATTTTTTTTCCACTGCACCACAACACAAGATGTGAATAATGGTATGCTCAGGTTTGAAGGAGCTCTAAGGCTCAAAATGTATCATTTATTTGGTTCTCATATAAAAAGATGTAAGATGCAGTAGTGTCAATTTAGGTATATTTTAGGTTATGAATCATAGCATACTTCATTTAGTGACTATGGTTCAAAGCGCTACCGTGTATCCCTGAAAATAAGATACTGTCTTACATTTTTTTTGGCTCAAAAAAACACACCAGGCCTTATTTTCGGGGTAGGTCTTATTTTTTTTAATGTATAACAATCCAAAATTAATGCAAATCCAAATTTAAATAATCCAAAATGGCAAAGTTAAGAATATGGTGATCAGGGCAATCAGGGGTGCCATACCTTTCCAAGAGCAATTTGGTATCCAGAATGAGCGAAGCGCGCTTTCACTATCGATTCCTCACAGGTGGAGTGCATTTGGTATCGCTCCGCCTGTGACAGGAGTCGGCGCTATAGAGGAAACATCGGCTTATGCGGCTCTGCTCCCTGCGCTGCCGCCCTTACTCTAGCACTGCCTTAACTGCCACCACTGATTCTCTCCCGCGGTTCTTCAAGTTCCCATTTATGCCACCATCGGCCATGGGAATGGTCACAACTAGGTCTTATTTTTGGGGTAGGTCTTATATTTTAGCAATTCCCAAAAATGGTACTAGGTCTTAATTTTGGGGTAGGTCTTATTTTCGGGGAAACAGGGTAGCAATCAGCATATCAGATAGTAAGCAATTAGTCTGTATTTGTCAAGTATGTCACACAACAAAGCATGCATCTACCACCCCACTTCCAAAAAAGTTGGGACACTGTGTAAAATCTACATAAAAACTGAATGCAATGATTGCAAATTTCAAAAACCCACATTTTATTCACAATAGAAAATAGAAAACATACTAAATGTTTACACTGAGAAAATGTACCACTTAAAGAAAAAAATAAGGTCATTTTTAAATTAATCACAGCAACATGTCTCAAAAAAGTTGGGACAGGGCCATGCTTACCACTGTGTAGCATCCCCTCTTCTTTTAACAAAACTGTAAACGTCTGGGAAGTGAAGTGACCAGTTTTTGGAGAGGAATGTTGTCCCATTCTTGCCTGATATAGGATTCTAACTACGGATGTACTTGGTACAAGTACAGATACTTTTCCAGCTCCAAGACTGGACTAGAGAACAACTCAAAAAGTTAGGAGGCAGTTGTCATTTAAAGGATCATATGGGGCTCCTGGGATTTGTGCATCCCTGTTTTAATGTATAATTTGTTTTATATACATTTATTAGGGGTGTACCAATACCATTTTTTTCCAGGCCAAGTACTTGTCCAAAGTACTCGCAGATACAATTACTGATACAGTTTTGTTTTAGTGTCATGTTTTTCTAAAACCATACAGACTAATGATTTCTGGACAGTGTTGGAGTGCCAGGGCTTTGTCACTGCTGCTGCTGTGACCCTGGTAGTTCTTGTGAAAATGCCAAGTATCTGAACTGATATCTGATCATCTTTCTAACTGCTCAATAGTCCTGGGTCTTCTTTGTCGTTTTCAAGAGGCGTTTGTTTCAAGAGGCGCCAAATATTTTCAATTGGTGAATGGTTTGGACTGCAGGCAGGCCAATTTAGCACCCGGACTCTTCTACTACAAAGCTATGCTTTTGTCAAAGTTGCAGTACACAGTTTAGCATTGTCCTGCTGAAATATGCAAGGCCTTCCCTGAAAAAAGATGTCGTCTGGATGACCGCAAATACTACTCTAAAACCTGGATATATCTTTCAGCATTGATGGTGCCTTTCCAGATGTGCAACCTGCCCATTCTATACACACTAATGCACCCCCATACCATCAGAGATGCAGGCTTTTGAACTGAGCGCTGATAATAAGCTGGAAGGTCCTTCTCCTCTTTAGTCCGGAGGACGCAGCACCTTTGGTTGCCAAAAAAAGAAAGTCAAATTTCGATTTGTCTGACCACAGAAAGGTTTTCCACTTTGCGACATACCATTTTAAATGAGCTCTGGCCCAGAGAAGACAGCTGCATTTCTGGATCATGTTTAGATATAGCCTCTTCTTTGCATGATAGAGTTTTCAAGGAGAATTATGGGGTGAGTGAAAAACAGTCATCCCCATAATTTAAGCCGACCTGTGACACTGAAGCTGTCACAGCTTGGCTCTATTGATCAGGAAATCAGAGAACACATACCACTGATTGCTGACTTCTCAATCCTTTCCCTGCAGAGAGCGGTGATTATCAGTCAACACTCCCTGCAGAGATTCCCTCTTTGTTTCTGCAGCACTGACTGGAGGAATGGATGGGGGAGGGGGTGGGCACAGCTGGCTCTGCCTCTAGAGAGGCAGAGCCCGCTGTCAATCAACCAGCGGGTTGGATCTCGATGGTATTGTCGAGATCTCTCTCGGCTGCAGCGTGGCTCTGCACTCTGCTGTAGCCTGCTATATGCTGAGTTTTGGGTCACCAGAGGACACATAATATGTGGTCCTTTGACCCTGAAAAGAACTATGGGCAAAAAAGGTTGCCCCATAGTTCTCCTTTTTATTAGCATTTTTGGAAGGCATAGTGAAACCATGTTCACAGACAGTGATTTTGGAAGCATTCCTGAGCTCATAAAGTGAAATCTATCACAGAATCATGCCTGTTCTTAATGCTGTGCCATCAGAGGGTGCGAAGATCACGGGCTTCCAATATTGCGTTTTGGCCTTGTCTCTTGCACACAGATTTCTCTAGATTCTCAGAAATGTTTGATGATATTATGTAGGAATGCACCGATATATCGGCCGCCGAAACATATCGGCCAAAAATTGCACTTTTGGCATAATGCCGAAAGAGCCATGTTTCGGCCGATACCTCTGCGCATCCCTGGTTTCTTTTGTCCCTGCTGGGAGCTGTTCCAGCGGGGAGAAAAGAAAGTGACAGCCGGCCGAGCGCTGCAGGACGAGAGCGCTGTGAGCGGCCGGCGTCTCTCCTCTCACACCGCTCAGCCGCCTATCAGTCTGGCAGAGCGGTGGGGGGGCGGAGACAGCGCTGTCACAGGAGGCTGGGCTTTCCTCTCTACACCGCTCGATCAGCCTCCTGTGACAGCATGTCAGAGAGAAAAGCAAGGTACACACACTCAGTGATCAGTGATCGCTGAGTGTGTGTACATAATTGAGAATATGGTATGTTAACTATATCCTCAATTATGAATGAATGGGAGTGATCTACATCATCCCCATTCATCCATAATTGTAGTTATAGTAAACAAACAATGTTCTCATGTTATCAATGAACAGGAACACTCAGAGGATTCCTGTTCATTGATAACAGGGGACACAGAAAAAGAGATTGAGGACTCTGTGTTCTCAATCTCTTTTTCTATTTTAAAAGGGAAATATTGGGGCGTGGCCTGAACATGGCTGAGTGAGGACGTGCTTTCCTGGAGCTCTGCACCGTCTCCTCTCCCATACTGACTATACCTATCTCAGCGGACTATACTTACCCTCTCCCCACATGTCACAGACTCACCGACCCCCGGAGCTCTTCACCTCCGTCCTCCTCCGGCAGTATCCGGCGATACTTCGGTCACAGCCAGCAAATGGGCCCGCAGAATCCAGCGGCCAAGATGGCGCCCGGGGACGTGCTTTGCAGAGTCCACTTCTTTGCCGTCAAGGAGGAGATTATGAGGAAGGCTTGGACTAAAGGACCCCTGGACTTTGATGGTGCTACTATCAAGGTGATGCCAGACCTTTCCCGTCACACCCTGAGGATGCTGAGGCCGCTCTTGGACGGGCTGCGCACAGCAGGCGCTACGTACAGATGGGGGCACCCTTTCCATGTTCTCATACAACACCGGGAACGTACCTTTGCCCTTCATTCACCATCTCAAGTACCTGACCTGTTTAATTGGCTGGATATCGCTCCGATTGCCCTCCCGGACTGGCTAGACTTTCCTACAGGATCCGTGGACACTGCTCCCCGCAATCAACGAGCAGCTCGCCCTTCCAGGAGCAGGCGTCGCTACTCCCTGCGTTCGTCCTCCGTGCCTGCCCCGACGGGCCATGAACCTTGAGGTCTGCTCTCTGTCGGTGAGATGTTTTAGCCCGCACTGAACTGCCATGTTGTGCCTTGCTTGAGCCTCCCGCACTATTAGGTTTATTGCCTGCCCCTGTTGCACGTTCAGAGGGCTGCTCACGGTGAGGTAACGGGCCTACAAGTTATGCATAAATACCTGCATTTTCATGTTATTGTTTTGCACACTTTCACGAATATCTGAGTTAATGGGTTGTGTTTTTTGTGGTGCCGGGCAGATACAATTTAAAATGTTCCTACATGTATATTGCTAATGATTTTATATTGTGTGGAGGGCACGGGTCACGGGCACATTGCAGAGTGGCTCGAGCAAAAGGGAGACCTTGGCTTTAGTTCGGGCTTCCGATGTATCTAAGCTGCTATCCTAGTTGATAGCTCGATTGCTATATGTCGCAATAGCTAAGTGCGGTGTCGTGGACCGTGCCACACCACAATGGGAGGGGAGTCATGCATCTCCTTTCCTATCGATATTGTTTTGTTTGCACTGTTGTTTCGTTTGTAAACCTTTGCATCCTCGCTGTTCTCAGACCTACCCCCACATAGGGATACCCAGTGCATTGTGCAACGGGTGGATACATTTGTTGACCTGCCTGTACCGGTAGTCCGGTCAGGTTGCGATCACCCATTGGTGCATCGCTACCACACTTGTTAGTCTTCTCCTGCCTACTTCTGTCCTATATCCTCACTCCACCTTTGCCTCACTGCGGTCTCCTTCTCTCTTGCTTCACCTTCTCGGTATTTTCACGCTCCTCTCTCCTTCCACAAGGGCTGCCCCCCGAACCTCTCCCTGCTGTCATGGCGGCCACAGTTTTTACGTCCCTGAATGCAAAGGGGTTGAATATCCCTGAAAAACGATCCAGACTGCTGGCAGACTTGAAGGCTAAATCCCAAATCGTGTTTATTCAGGAAACGCATTTCAAAAAGGATCAGGTCCCCAGGCTGGGTAATAGGGATTTCCCATTTGGGTATCACTGTCCCTCCCCGCTGTCAAAGTCCAAGGGTGTATCTATTCTTATAGCTAAGACCGTCCCATGGGCATACACAGAACAGTACGTGGACCCTAACTGAAGGTTTTTGCTCCTGCGGGGGACGATAGGTGGCATGTCAGTGACCCTAGCTAACGTGTACGCCCCCAACACAGATCAATTGGGATTTATCCGCACTCTGGTCCAGGTCCTCCTGGAATTCCTGGACGGCACGCTGGTACTCGGAGGGGACCTCAACTTTGCAATGGACCCGCTGGTGGATGTCTCTAGGGGCACCTCCCATATAGCATACTCTTATTTGAAAAGACTGAAGTCCGAGCTCCATCTCCTACACCTGACAGACGCATGGAGGTTCATGCACCCGCGAGATAGGGATTACACCTTTTTCTCGCAAGTCCACCAGACCTATTCCAGGATAGACTACTTTTTTGTTGAGCATAAGGTACTACCCCAGGTGCGTTCGGCTTCAATCGACAGTATTCTTCTATCGGACCATGCCCCCATACACATGTCCCTATCCTTGACAGCACCTATCTCTCGATGCTATATGTGGTGACTAAACGAATCGTTGTTGCAGGATATCCAAGTCACATCAGAATTGGAAGCAGCGCTTTGATCCTTCTTTGCCACTAATGTTCCCTCTTCTCCCTCACCTATGATCACCTGGGAAGCTCACAAGTGTGTCGTTAGGGGCATACTCGTGAAGCATGGGGCCCGCAGGAAACGTGAAGGGGCGAAACACCTAGCTCACCTGTTCAGCCGTCTCCATTCCTTGGAGGCAGCACACAAACGATCTTTGGCTCTGGCTGCCCAGGCTGAGCTCCGAGCGGTAAGACTGGAAATAAACGACCTGTTGTTCACTAAGGTCAAACGATGCATGTGAAATGGTAGACGGATGTTCTATGAGTTCTCTAACAAACCCGGGAGGATGTTAGCGAGGGCTCTGAGGGGTGCCCAAAACAGGACCTTATCTCCCAAATTGTGACGCGTACAGGGCAGATAGCGACATCCTCGGTGGAGATGGCGGAGGAATTTCGGGCCTTCTGCGAGAATCTGTACAACTTGCATCCGCCGGGGGTTGGGCAGGACCACTCCGAGCCCACCCCTGAGGATCGCGCATATGTTGGTGGCTCCGGAATGCCTGTTCTAGCCACTGTGGATGGGGACCTGATGGAGGCCCCTATTTCCTTGTCGGAACTGGAGCAGGCGCTCATGGTTGCCAAATCTGGGAAGGCACCCGGCCCAGACGGCTTCACGGCCGCTTACTATAAGTTGTTTGCGTCCCAACTCTCTCCTCACTTCTTCGCGGCCTACAACTCTATCCCCTGTCCCCACAGACATGTTGAGAGCCTGGATTACCCTAATCCCCAAGGGGGATCGTGATCCCATGATTTGTGGCAACTACCGGCCGATCGCATTGCTGAATGTAGACCTTAAACTTTTCTCTAAGATCATAGCTAACCGGTTGCTCCCCCATATGCCTCAGCTTATACATCAGGACCAAGTGGGCTTTATTCCATCTAGGGACGCGAGGGACAACACCTCCCAGGGTCTTGCATATCATTCACCTAGCTAACTCTAGTAGGGCACCCTTAGTATTGCTTTCCACTGACGCAGAGAAGGCGTTTGACAGGGTCCGATGGGGTTTCATGCATGCCGTATTACAACATACCGGCCTGGGTACCAACATGCGTAAATGGGTCTCCGCACTTTACTCATCGCCCTCCGCGGCGATAAGGGTGAACGAGACTAAATCCACAGATTTCCTGCTCTCTAATGGCACTCGACAGGGCTGCCCACTCTCACCCCTGATCTTCGCCTTATTCTGGAGCCATTCCTGGGCACGGTGCGGAACTCGCCCGATATCCAGGGCTTTTGCACACCTGTGGGGGATCAAAAAGTTGCGGCATATGCAGACGACCTAATTTTCTTCCTTGCAGACCCCTTAGACTCCACCCCGCATCTTTTGGCGGCCCTGGAAGCATATGGGAAGCTCTCTGACTTCAAAGTGAATATCTCGAAATCCTCAGCTCTGAACGTTACTCTACCAGCCAAGATGCTTTTACGCCTCAGAGCGGATTTCCCGTTTACATGGGTTAAAGATCACCTCAAATATCTGGGGACTAAGATCACTTCGGAAGTTAAAGACATATACGCGGCTAACTTTGTTCCTCTGCTCGCGGAACTCCTCGCCGACATGAAGAAATGGTCGGCACTTACCATCTCGTGGTTCGGTAGATGTGCGGCCATAAAGATGAACATATTGCCCCGGGTTCTGTACCTGTTTCAAGCTCTACCCATTTATCTCCCACCCAGCTTCTTCCAGCACCTGCAGAGGGCAGTTATGTCCTTTGTTTGGTCGGGTTCTCACCCGCGATTGAGTAGGAAAACGCTCACCCTCCGGAGGGGCAGGGGCGGGGTGGGATTGCCGGACTTTCAGTCCTACCATAAAGCGGTCCTCCTTAACAGGCTCCTAGACTGGCACGTTCACCGTGACCACAAGAGATGGGTCTCTCTGGAGAGGGCCGTGCACCAGCTACCGATAGAAGGACTTCCATGGTGGCCCTCCCCGCTCCCACCCGCGGTGAAGGGTCACCCGTTGATTGCCCCTACCATCCGTACTGCACGCACGGTAATGCGTAACACTTCCCTGGCCCCTACTCCCTCGCCACTGACTCCTGTCATAGGGGATCCTGACTTCGCCCCAGGTGCGGAAAATGCTCGACTCGCTCGCATGGTCAAAGCTGACAAGTACAGAGTGAGGGACTTTCAGGCTAACTCCGAGTGGCTGACGGCTCGGGCTCTACAACACCTACTTGACCCCCCACTTGACCCCTGGAGCGCCATGCAGCTCCGGCACTTTCTAAGGGCGATCCCTGACTCCCAGGAGCTAGACAGACGCCTTACAGTATTCGAAGAGATGTGCACGGGCTCTCAGCCCTATAGACACGCCATTTCCATCATCTATAATGTGATTACCACACCCCCTGCGGATATGGTTCCATCCTTTGTGAGAAGGTGGGAGGAGGAATTAGGGACGACCTTCACAGAACAGCAGACCCACACCATCCTCACCATGTCGGTCAAGTCTTCTGGCCAGCAAAGTGCAGGAACTCGGCTACAAAATTCTGTCTCGCTGGTACAGAGTGCCCTGGCTCTTGCATAAAATGAGACCCCTCATATCTGATAGGTGCTGGCGATGTGGCTCGGAAACAGGTACGATGTTGCACACGTGGGAGGTGTATGCCATGGAAGATTTGACGGCCACCCTTAGGAACACCGAGAAACAGTTTTTGTCCACCTGGGGGGCCTGGATCTATTTCCAGCACTCAGACCTCTATGCAGCTCTCCTGTCTCGAGATGCACAAGCAATTACTCCTCTGGCCCCTTCCGTCTCACAGTAGTCGTGTAAGGGCGAATTATCCGATACCTTTTCGGCTCCCGGTGGCAGTACTGGGGGGTCTCCAGCTTGGGGGGAGGGGGGGAGCGGCCCGGAGGCATTTCTCCTTCCTCTGCCTTATCTACAACCTCAAACCTGTTCCCGTCTGGGATTCTTGCACTTCGGTGCCTCAGCCTTTCTTGATCTTTCTTTCCTCCTCTTGTATTTCTTCTCCCAGGAGGATAGCACAGACTCAAAAGAATGATCTGGCACTATAGCTAGACACAAGATTTTGTGGTTACTTTATACTTTATACGCCCGACACGGCGAAGGGACACTTCCCACTATACGATTTAGCCATTGTTAATGCAATTACCTGTCCTATGGGGTGTCGGGGCATGACGGTACTGGCTCGGTATGACATTTTTTTTATTTCGGTTTCGTTTCTAAAATTTCCATTTCGGTGCACCTCCTAATATTATGTATTGTAAATGATTTGTATATTTAAAGTCTTTGCGATTTTACATTGAGGAATATCATTCTGAAATTGTTCGACAATTTTTAGATGCAGCTTTTCACAGATTGGTGAACCTCTGCCCATCCTTACTTCTGAGACACTCTGGCTCTCTAAGATGCTCTTTTTATACCCAATCATGGTACTGACCTGTTGCCAATTAACCTAATTAGTTGCAAAATGTACTTCCAGCTGTTCCTTGTTAGTACCGCTTACTTTGCCAACTTTTTTGAGACGTGTTGCTGCCATCAATTTCAAAATTATCTTATTTTTTTCTTAAAATTGTACATTTGATATGTTTTCTATTGTGATTAGAATTTGGGTTTGAGATTTGCAAATCCTTGCATTCTGTTTATGTAGATTTTACAAAGCATCCCAACTTTTTTGGAATTGGGGTTGTATTTAACTGCCATACTAGTGCTATAATTTACTTTTTTCTTATTAGTAAACATGTCTTATAATTCTCACTTTTTATTTCTTTTAGGAAGTATATGGGTTTTCACACACTATATCTCCTACCATGGACAATGCCATGATGTCTTGTACCTCTTTGCATTTTGGACTCTTATTGTTCAGTACATTGGACTTTGCATAGCTTTTTTGGTGTTTATCATTTACTGCTGCTTCTTCTGTATCATGGTTTGGGCTTGCATGGCTGTTCATGGGTAAAGACCAGGGACAACAAATATTTGAGTGGCTCACAAAGTCAACTTCTGTGGTCTTTAATAACAAATTCTGAAACTGAAGGAATGAACGGGAAAACACAGAATTGCCTTGGGGAACAATGTGAAATTTCAGAATTGTCCCCAGCTCTTGAAAAAGTAACAAAACAGTGGCTAATGTGTGTATTCACATATGCTTCACAAAGAATTGAAAAGCCATTGAATTAAGAAGGGCTCAAATTTTACACACAAGGAAAACATTCTGCTATTTTTGGCTTTTTTTTGTTGGAACTGGGATAATACAGCAATATACTCCGTGACCAAAATAAGCTCTGGGGAGAATGCTGCTGTTATTTATATCCTGAGCTTGACACACGGATTGATTGAGAGGTAAATATGTCGAGTATGGATTTGTGAAAGAAAATACGGAAGCTTTACAATGGCCTTGAAATCTCAACACTGTGCATGAATGCTACTGATGTCATCAGCTCTATGATGGCTTCTCATGGAAACACAAAGAAAATGTCATCTGCATGCTGCATTTGGGTCAAGAGGTTTTCAAATGACTACATGAAACCAGCATCATTTTCTTCATCCTTTTTTTTTTTTTTTTAAATTTCATCCTCTAGCACCTGCATGGAAACTGTAACTAATGTTGAGTTAGTGTCCAGAAATTATCATCAGTATCAATATGATTGGGAGTAAAAAAAAAAACCTGGACATTCTTGAAGGTTGATATTTAATTCCTGCTGCCATTATATAAAACATTTCAAAGTAAGAAAGTTGTTTTACAGAGATATCTTAATAGCTTCATTGGTTAACAGCATGGCCTTACAGTTTCACAGTTTTGAACCATACAAAATGAAGCACAGTGCCTTCATGTTCTGCTGAAATCCCCAACAGTTTTGTTTCCATGAATTAACTGTTTCTCTAATCTGCAATGTACTTAACCTAAAACAATGTATTGTACTTTATCACGCCATTTATGTGATTTTGCGATATAATTTGCAGGATTGCAAAATATGTTAAATATTGTTTTAAGTGAAATATTTATTGGGTGGGTAAAAGAATTGTCAAATTACTGAAGCACAACAAGGTATGCAAGTACAAAGTGCAGAGAAGAATACCTATGGAATTTTCAGTGCAATTTTTTTTGTTAACAGGGGAGAGGGATGAAAGATATAGTGCACTATAGGACTTGCTGCTCTATGCAAGGATGGGTCTATTGTGAACAGCTGGATAAATGGTACAGTAGATACATCCTTACATTCAAAAAGTAAGTGCTTTTGTTCACTCTTTCTCCTGTCTTTGTACCAGATGGTGGAGGTTTGGGTGACCAGATGTCCATGTCCTAAAAGATTACAGATGACGAGTCTGAATGAACTAAGTTTTAATTATAATTTGCTATTTAAAGAACAACTGCATCTTCATAGCATAAAACACCATATCTGCCCATTCATCCTTATCTGCAAAACTGTCATGTAAATGGCAGTCCTGCAAGGAGATAGACACACTTGTAGTCTATGGTGGGAGGCTGAGGCATGCACCGTACTGCAGAACTGCCAGATCTGGACTTTAAAAATTGCGGCCAGTTGCAAGTAGGCATCATAAAAAGGGTAAGTCTTGTATGTGGTCTGTTATTTATATGCTAATTTTGCAAAGTAGGGAGAGGGAAGATAAATGGAGTTCACGTTCTATAGGTATAATTATGCGTTAAGATGAGATAGCTGGCATAATGTATGAAAACATTGTTAACTGATCTCGCATTAGGAAAACTGTACATGATTACTGTAATGAAAACACAAATTATTAAGTACTAAATTCCTAACTGCACCATTGACTTATATTTCATTTACTGGCAATTTGAATAACATGGCTTCTTGTATATCTCAGGGAGTTCAGTGGCAAAATATCTACACATACAAATCCTCAGTCCTGACACACTGCCCTAGTCTTTACCAGATCATGGTGTTGCATTCTCATCATAGATTCTATATTAAGTACTTCATATAAAATAATTAAGAATCGAACTACAAATGAGTAATGCCTTTATAATTAGGAGACCATAGAAGAAAAATGGCTTGCTCCTGGAATTTTAAAGAGATATAAAATTATATCTGGTCTTTCATCCTGGTACAACTCAGAAAATAATTGAAATGTTGATCTTGGGTGGACTTGCACACAAGCATAACATGACTTAACATCTAATCAAGTAACCTCAAATTGATACAGATTTTGACTCAAGAAGTAGAGGTGCTGTATATTTGTAAAAAAAAATATGTTCACTATCAAGCACTGACAGAGACCAATTTACACTACCCATCAGCGTGAGAGAATGAAGACAGCTTTTCATTGGCTGAAACAATGGTGTGATAACTGTACCTGAAAGAAGTCTATTTTGCTGACTATAATATATGACAATGTTCAATGGTTTGAAATTAAACAATACTTTGGTGCAGGTTTGTCAGTTTTTGGTCTTACAACAGAACTACCCTTAAAATGCAAGGTTTACCTAATTTTATATAAATGTATTTGCATTTCCATTCACAATGTCTCAGATTCACTTGCTCAAATCTGCTTATGATTATTTAGGCCTTCTGTTGATGTCATTCTTGAAGTTTAGTTACACGCTACATTTAGGGATCTACATTCATTTCCATGCTAAAATGCATTTGGTGACATTAAGAAATGTCCCATATTAAAGTGGAATTCTAAAGCCCAACTCCAACCAAATAATTTTAATTTTTTTCATTTAAACCTAATTGAACGTTCAGTGTAAAATAGCTTAATAGATTCCAGGTGTTTCAAAATAAAAGGTTTTCAAAGTCTTATAGTGTGTTTAAAAAAAAAAAAAAGCCACAGCTTAGTATAATAAACCTGTGTCCTACCAGCATGCCTCAGGGTTGGACTCTTGATTTCTATGAAGAAGCAGTGATCTGTCTGTAGAGCTAAAAAAAAAAAAACCTTCCTGAGTCATAGCTAGAGCTCTACAATCAGCAGAAGGTATGGACTCTGAAGGGGGCATGTCAGACCTCTGCAGAGAGACCACTAATACCCCACAGAGTGCAAGGGTCCCATCCATCAGCATGCTGGCAGGGGTCAGGCTTTTATAACTCAAGCTATAGCTGCTTTAGAAAGCAAACAATCAGTAAGATATTGAACACCTTTTGTTTTGATGCACCTAGTATTTTTTTAGCTGATTTAAACTGAAGATTCAATGGGACTTTAATGTTGGATAACGTAGGGAATTATAAGGGCTTCTGTTAGGGTTTCATTGCTGTTTGTGTTCCCACTAGAGAGATTTTCTCTATTTTTGTTTTTGATGACAGTATGTGAATGGCACACAAACTGAGGGAAAAACACACACGGAAATAAAAACATGAGAAATTCTAACTCGTTGGTACTCAAAGATTAGGGACCTTCACACCTATGTGTCGGATTACTTTGCTTTTTTGCCTGATGAAGGGTTCATGTTAGGTCCTGAAACATTGCTTTATGCTTGTTATGCCATGTGTATCTGACATCAATTAAAGG
The DNA here is from genome assembly GCF_000935625.1 of Nanorana parkeri. NCBI lineage: Eukaryota > Metazoa > Chordata > Amphibia > Anura > Dicroglossidae > Nanorana > Nanorana parkeri. The sequence continues at coordinate 43,386 of NW_017306367.1, forward strand.
AGGGATTGATGCATGGGACCTTGATGTGTGACCGATTACTTCTTAATACTTGGATCTGGGCGGGACCATGCGCTTCTCACCCAGCACCCTTCCAGTATATTACTAAGGTATTCTGGTCTGGATGGCAATGGGGCACTTGTAATATGTGTCGTATTAATCACACAGTAATCACATAACGCACCTACTGTGTGCCATTTAAATGGCACCTCAACACACCTGCCAGCTGCAATGCACATTCCGTGCACAACACGCTGTACCACAAAGCTGTGGTTGTGATGCAGTTGCAGTGGAAAAAAGTAGTGCATGCACTTTTTTCCCATCGGACTGCAACGCATGGTATTACAGTACCACGTGTTACAGCTAGGAGGTGCGTTGGGGTACTGTTCAAATGAATGGCAACACAACAAACTTCCCACATTGCAACGCATGGTAGGTGCATTGTGCGATAGCATGCATAGTTCGATAGCATGCTTTAATCACAGGGTACAGTGTGAATAACACGACACATTTGTGTGGACGGATCCTTCAAAAAACTTTGGGATGGAGTTAAACTTAAAGCCCAACTCCAAGATGGAGGGAAAAAAACACTTGCACTGACCCCCTCCACGCAGAGCATGGGTTAAATACTCATTACTCAAGTGGCAGAAGCTGTATTACTTACCTTAACACCCTCTCAGTCAGGCTCTGGCCCTCCACTCTTCTCCTTGATACTCCAGGCTGTAGGTGGCTATTGGTCCTGAATTGCATGTGGAGGAGACGGGTATGAGACCATGGACTGGAACACCTTAGAAAGGAGGCTTTGTGGGACTTGTATCCCAGATGGAGGGAACCTGCCAGAGCGAGGAGTAAAGTAAGTATTACTCCTTATTCCTCTACCCTTAGATTAATGACCATTTAACCCCTGCAGTGTGGGCTTTAAAAACTGTCGGAACTGGATTATATGAGTAATCCTGGTGGTTGTCTGGGGAATACCAGACATTTCCTGTTTAAAACAGGATTCTCAACCACATTCTGTCTTCATAAGACAGAGAATGTGGTTGAGATGAGGGGCTTTGAAGTTTATCTTCATGGACATGGGGAGACGTCATCGTCGATTACAGTTACGTATGGTTATAGAGGTGGAAAGCTTTAGATATCAATAAGCAAATTAAGAATTGTGGTTTTATTAGTTGATCGGATCTAAGTATTATGTTTGGAGTAAAGGCCCTTTGCTTGAATACTATGAAGTTTTAATCAACCAGTGGTAAAAAAAAAAAAACATTTACTTACAGTTGTGCAAGAAAGAATTGTCAGAATGTTTATTCTGATGAAATAAACAGTTTTCTATTTATGAAAACAACCCAGGATCTGTAATTGAGGATATTCCCAAATTATTTCCACAAATCAACAAAAATAACTCGAGTTCGTTATTTGCGCTAACCTGAAGACAAATGAGTACAATAGTGTGCAAAAATATGTATAATTTATTAACTAAAATCAGTGCAGAATAATAATCAAAATATAACTGGTGATTAACAAGAAATAAATTGGATCAAAATGTAAATAATATTGATACACAGATAATGAGAAAAATAAACTACAGGATATTTCAAATATTAATGAAACAAAACTCATGAAATGCAATTAGTAGCTTTTTATTAGCTCAGCAGAATGTAACAACATAATATGCAGATTTGACACGTGACCTCTCCCAGCTAACAGATATTTACCAGCTCAAATTTGTACTGCACAAGAACTAACTTGTTATACCACGCACAGAACTGGCTATTTTCCAAGATTCTATTTAAGGCAAAGACAAACTTCCATTGAATTCTTTGATTTTTAAGCAGTGGCGTCCCGAGGCTGGGTGACACCCGGAGCGGTGTCCGAGTGTCACCCCGCCGAGACGTCACCACGCACGTGCGCGATGACATCATCGCGCATGCACGGCCGTATTCCGATACCTGCCGGTGGCCATCTTGGTGATGGACGCCGGCAGAGAGAGGAGGACAGAGAGAGGAGGACATACCTTATACCGCCGGGTCCCCTCCTCTCTCCTGATACTGTCGGGCGTTCGGTCCATGACCGAGCACCCGACTTCAAGAGGGGGGTGACACCAAAATGACTGCAAGTCATTTTGGTGTCACCCCTCCAATGGTGTCACCCGGGTGCGGGCCGCACCCCCCTTGTGACGCCACTGTTTAAGTATACATCACAACCACACCATTGACTAGAAACTGAAATCAGCTTCAAAGAGATTACACATATGTGTATAATTCCTTGAGATTGGAAAAGAGACCATTCCTACTACAGCTAGAAGTCTCTCAATTCAAATCTCGATGCTACAAGGACTAAATGGTCTAGTCAGATATATATGGCTAGTCAATTGCCTACAGATAAAAAGAAATGTTATACTTTACCAAAAATGACAAAGTCTTTGTCTGAGAGATGTCAGCTTTGTGTCAGTTGTAGAAACGAGATGTTCAGGTTCTCTTTGATTCAGTTCCCCTGGTTAGCCTGTCAATCAGCTTCAGTCTCCCTCCCGTGCATATATCCCCTCCCTCCCGTGCATATATCCAGACTACTAGCAGGTAATGGCAACAGGAGGACCAGCAGGTAATGGCAACAGGAGGAAAGGCAGGTAATGGCAACAGGAGGAAAGGCAGGTAATGGCAACAAGAGGTATCTAGGCCTGAAAATGGGTAACCGAGCTCGGGACACAAACAGGGTACAGGACTGGTAACAGGACTCTGGACGGAAAGCAGGGTTCACCGGAACTGGGGACTCAGCGTTCAAGTTTCAGGAAACAATACTGAGCCATCATCCTGACTGCAGGGAGGGTTTAAATATCCTCCCAGGAAGCACCGGTTGATGGCTAAGTACTGGCAGCTGGGAAACACCCGCAGGTGAGCACTGGAGCTGCAGGTCTCAGCTCATGCGCCACCTAGAGGCGCTCTGGATCCTAACACCTGGTAAGCAACGGTCCCGATGGCAGATTACCTTGTTTGTCTGCCTCTCCAACCACCAAAATTTGTCTTTCCTGCTCCTCCAACCTGCTCCTCTCCTTACTGGAGCAGTCACTCTCCCTGCGTATAGAGGAAGCATCCTGCTCCAGCAAATAATAATCAAAATATAACTGGTGATTAACAAGAAATAAATTGGATCAAAATGTAAATAATATTGATACACAGATAATGAGAAAAATAAACTACAGGATATTTCAAATATTAATGAAACAAAACTCATGAAATGCAATTAGTAGCTTTTTATTAGCTCAGCAGAATGTAACAACATAATATGCAGATTTGACACGTGACCTCTCCCAGCTAACAGATATTTACCAGCTCAAATTTGTACTGCACAAGAACTAACTTGTTATACCACGCACAGAACTGGCTATTTTCCAAGATTCTATTTAAGGCAAAGACAAACTTCCATTGAATTCTTTGATTTTTAAGCAGTGGCGTCCCGAACGGTGCGCCCCCCCGCCGAGACGTCACCACGCACGTGCGCGATGACATCATCGCGCATGCACGGCCGTATTCCGATACCTGCCGGTGGCCATCTTGGTGATGGACGCCGGCAGAGAGAGGAGGACAGAGAGAGGAGGACATACCTTATACCGCCGGGTCCCCTCCTCTCTCCTGATACTGTCGGGCGTTCGGTCCATGACCGAGCACCCGACTTCAAGAGGGGGGTGACACCAAAATGACTGCAAGTCATTTTGGTGTCACCCCTCCAATGGTGTCACCCGGGTGCGGGCCGCACCCCCCTTGTGACGCCACTGTTTAAGTATACATCACAACCACACCATTGACTAGAAACTGAAATCAGCTTCAAAGAGATTACACATATGTGTATAATTCCTTGAGATTGGAAAAGAGACCATTCCTACTACAGCTAGAATTCTCTCAATTCAAATCTCGATGCTACAAGGACTAAATGGTCTAGTCAGATATATATGGCTAGTCAATTGCCTACAGATAAAAAGAAATGTTATACTTTACCAAAAATGACAAAGTCTTTGTCTGAGAGATGTCAGCTTTGTGTCAGTTGTAGAAACGAGATGTTCAGGTTCTCTTTGATTCAGTTCCCCTGGTTAGCCTGTCAATCAGCTTCAGTCTCCCTCCCGTGCATATATCCCCTCCCTCCCGTGCATATATCCAGACTACTAGCAGGTAATGGCAACAGGAGGACCAGCAGGTAATGGCAACAGGAGGAAAGGCAGGTAATGGCAACAGGAGGAAAGGCAGGTAATGGCAACAAGAGGTATCTAGGCCTGAAAATGGGTAACCGAGCTCGGGACACAAACAGGGTACAGGACTGGTAACAGGACTCTGGACGGAAAGCAGGGTTCACCGGAACTGGGGACTCAGCGTTCAAGTTTCAGGAAACAATACTGAGCCATCATCCTGACTGCAGGGAGGGTTTAAATATCCTCCCAGGAAGCACCGGTTGATGGCTAAGTACTGGCAGCTGGGAAACACCCGCAGGTGAGCACTGGAGCTGCAGGTCTCAGCTCATGCGCCACCTAGAGGCGCTCTGGATCCTAACACCTGGTAAGCAACGGTCCCGATGGCAGATTACCTTGTTTGTCTGCCTCTCCAACCACCAAAATTTGTCTTTCCTGCTCCTCCAACCTGCTCCTCTCCTTACTGGAGCAGTCACTCTCCCTGCGTATAGAGGAAGCATCCTGCTCCAGCATTGTCACCCCTGAACTAAAATCCCCAACATCCTGCAACCTGGCATATTTATTGGGGTGTATCAGTTCAGGGCTGGCCTCTCGCACTCTTCCCTCTACCACGCCTTCTAACGGTCACCCAGCTACCCACCTCGGGATCCTGTACCTCCGATTTCTCCTCTATACCGCCCTCCACCAGAACCTGGTGAGTCAGATCCAGACTCCTCTCCATGTTGTTTATGCTCCGCTGTGTTGCCAGTTTATTGTTGAGATCCAGAATCTGGGCTTCCAAACTAACAACTAGCTCACATCTGGCGCAACAGTATTCACCCTTGAACGCATGTTTAAGAAATGCATACATTGCTCAAGATGTGCACCGGGTTGCATATCCACTCATGGAAAACCGTATTTTTTAAAATTGAGTTATTTAATTTCAATTTTAGTTATTTAATTGTAAGACGTAACTCAAAATTACTGCTATATCACACCAAGTGCCCAACAAAGTTTTTAAAGTATACGTCTATATTGTTTGCTGACAGGCGCTGACATGCAGCTTCTGAGAAGATACGGTATTAGCATAGCGAGGAAGCCGGCTGCGCATTTTGCATCGCTCCCGCTACACTAATAGCGTATCTTCTCAGAAGCTGCACACAGTACGCGACGGTTTAAGTAGTAACCAGCACACGCCGTATGCAGCGTGGGAGACGGGAGGCCGCACCTTTTGGTGGATGCAGGGATCAGGTGAATATTAAAAAAAAAAAAGTTTGTTTTATGTTCCCGGGGATAAAATATCCCCGGATTTTGTTTTTAAAATGTTGTCACCTTACCTTGGCCTGGTGGTCAGTGGGGGGCTCCATGGACCCTGGTTGTGTGTGGGGGGGGTGTCTGCTGTAGCCGCAGCTGCAGTGGCTTTCTCTCTCTGCCGCCTGTTTGTCACCTACACCCGGCCGACCGGCCCGCATCCGATCCGGCTCCTTGCGATACCGAGTCGATCCGGGCTGGCTGTACCAGGTAGACATGGCATGTTAGAGGGCCCCCTGCTGGGGCCTCCCGAGCACCTCCTTGACGAGCAGCGGCCGCACCAATCACAGAGCCGCATCGGATGCAGCGGGTGGCCGGGTGCAGGTGGCAGCAGGGGTCAAGGGGCTGTACGTGGTGGCATCAGAGAGGTCCGGGGGGCAATTGCCACCCTGCCCCCGGCCCACTCCGCCCCTGCCTGCTGATTAGGCACCTCACAAATTATCTCAGTACTCCAATAGATTAATACTCTTAAAGCACAGCAGTTATTGGCGACACAATTTGTACCACAGCAATTCCTTTACAGATTAATACAGCCAATGCCCAGCAATTATTTGTATCCC
>NW_017306367.1:50517-53260 GCF_000935625.1 Nanorana parkeri
AGCGGCAAGCATGAGGCGGGGAGGAGGTGCAGCGTGTGGAGCGTGGATGCGGGTGGGCAGGTCTGGCAGTGGCAAGCATGAGGCGGGGAGGAGGTGTGGCACGCGGCGTGTGTGAAGCCGTGAACAGGGACAACTAATCGAAAGCTGATTCAAATGTTGACAACTTTTTCAATCATCGACTTAGTCGATTAGTTGTTGCAGCCCTACATTCATCCCTGATTTCTGGGCACAGTCCCCGGATTCAGGAGACCGTCCCCTGACAAATTATGTCCCTGGGAACATAAAATAAACCAATTTTTTTAAAAATATCATCTGATCCCTGGATCCACCGACAAGCGCAGCCTCCCATCTTCCACGCTGTTAGAAGCTGCATACGCCGTGTGCTGGTTACTACTTAAACCGGCGCGTGCTGTGTGCAGCTTCTGAGAAGATACGGTATTAGCATAGCGAGGAAGCCGGCTGCGCATTTTGCATCGCTCCCGCTACACTAATAGCGTATCTTCTCAGAAGCTGCACACAGTACGCGACGGTTTAAGTAGTAACCAGCACACGCCGTATGCAGCGTGGGAGACGGGAGGCCGCACCTTTTGGTGGATGCAGGGATTATGTGAATATTAAAAAAAAAAAAGTTTGTTTTATGTTCCCGGGGATAAAATATCCCCGGATTTTGTTTTTAAAATGTTGTCACCTTACCTTGGCCTGGTGGTCAGTGGGGGGCTCCATGGACCCTGGTTGTGTGTGGGGGGGGTGTCTGCTGTAGCCGCAGCTGCAGTGGCTTTCTCTCTCTGCCGCCTGTTTGTCACCTACACCCGGCCGACCGGCCCGCATCCGATCCGGCTCCTTGCGATACCGAGTCGATCCGGGCTGGCTGTACCAGGTAGACATGGCATGTTAGAGGGCCCCCTGCTGGGGCCTCCCGAGCACCTCCTTGACGAGCAGCGGCCGCACCAATCACAGAGCCGCATCGGATGCGGCGGGTGGCCGGGTGCAGGTGGCAGCAGGGGTCAAGGGGCTGTACGTGGTGGCATCAGAGAGGTCCGGGGGGCAATTGCCACCCTGCCCCCGGCCCACTCCGCCCCTGCCTGCTGATTAGGCACCTCACAAATTATCTCAGTACTCCAATAGATTAATACTCTTAAAGCACAGCAGTTATTGGCGACACAATTTTTACCACAGCAATTCCTTTACAGATTAATACAGCCAATGCCCTGCAATAAATGTAACAGTCGGTACCACAGTGATTTCCCAGGAGAGTAATACTGCCAATGCCCAGAAGTTATTAATAACCAAGTAATCCCCAGTAGTTTATTCCTCCCAATGGCCAGCAGATAAAAGTAGCACAGTTAGTACCCCAGTAAATGAATACCAGCAGATTATTACTCCCAATGCCCAAATTATATATATATAACTACCAGACCCTTGATCCGAGCACTGGCCCGGCAGGGCAGGAAAGGTGGAACGATCGAGCCCCTCCCTCCCTGCGCCTTACCAGGCCACGTGCCCTCTGCATTGGGAGGGTGTCTCCATGCCGATGGGGACAAGGGCCTCTTCCCCTGACCCGGTGGTTGTGGGGGTCTGAGGGCAAGGGGGCTTATTTGCATCGGGGTACCCCTTTAAGGCCCCTTCAAGGCACACAGATGCCGACCCCCCCTTGTGAATGAGTGACGAATGTAAACAGATGGGCGGAGCGAGCCGTGATGTCACGGCACGCTCCGCCCATTTGACATTCGGGTCTGTGAGCCGAGGTGCCATATGAAAAAGTATTATGACACCTCGGCTCACAGACCCGAATAACATTTGGAAACTCATGAATAGCATTCGGGAGTTCCTGAATGCTATGTAGCATTTGACAGCTGAGAACGTCAAATTTTCAGGCTGAATATCATTTTGCGGCGAGTTTTCGTCGGTTCAGACGGTCGTAGTGTGGAGGGACTTTTTTTTAATTGCGGCGGGTCGGCGGGCGTCATGCATCGTGATTGACGCTGGATTACATCAATGGAGCCTTTTTTTATTTATTTATTAAAGGAATAGTCAAAAATTGACTGTTTTTTTTTTTTCAATTAAAGGATTTTATCAAAAGTCTGGACTTTTTACTAACTATTTGATTTAACCCTTTAGTGAATGGGTAGGGGTACAAGTACTCATACACAAGGGGGGGGCGGCATCTGGGTGCCCCCTTAATTAAAGGGGTACCCCGATGCAAATAAGCCCTCTTACCCGCAGACCCCACAACCGTTAGGTAAGGGTTGTGTGGAAGAGGCCCTTGGGGACACCCTCCCAATGCAGAGGGAACGTGGCCTGTTAAGGCGCTGGAAGGGAGGCCTGTTAAGGCGCTCGATCGTCGTCATCCCTTTCCTGCCCGGCCAGTGCTCGGATCAAGGGTCTGGTAGGAATGTTAGGGGGGGACCTAAAGGGCCTGGTATGGATTTTGGGGGAACACCACACACTTTTTTTTTTTGTTTCAACTTGGGGGAAGATCCCTCCTAGCATTCCTACCAGACCTAAAGGGTCTGGTATGAATTGGGGGGGAACCTCACACTTTTTTTTTTTTACAGTCATTTTGCAGCAACGAAATTTAATCTAATAAACGAACGTTCGTCTAGACTACCGGGAAATCGGAAATTTGGATTCGCTTGCATTCGTTTTAGCTGTAATTCGGAATTCGGATACATCGCACATGTCTAGCAATCAGTATCACAAACTCACAGGGGCTGATTTACGAAGCCCAACACGCACACGCGCA
>NW_017306367.1:59598-67784 GCF_000935625.1 Nanorana parkeri
CATGCGCGCACAGTCGGCGTGTTTTTGCATGGCGTGTTCATAGAGTGTTTATGTGCTTCAACCCCACAGTATCACAAATTCACTTAATCAGTAACTCAAACTCACCCTTCTCAATCACCACTCCACTTGGTCACTCAGTCTCAAGCTCGACCTCCTGTCACAGCTCCAGCCACCCCACCTCTCACACCTCCTCCTCCGATTCGATCTCTGGTCATGCTCCGCTCACCCTCTCTGATTTTCTCCAGTGATCAGCTCCACTCACACCACCACTTACTCCTCCGCTGATCACCGCTCTCCGGCCGCCTGTCTCTGATCACGGGCCTCCAATCCCCCCGAACTCCAGCGATGATACCGCCAGCACCAGCAGCACGCGTCTGCTCGCCTCTGCTTCCGCTCTGCACGCTCTCCTTCCGCTCTGCACGATTTCCAGCCCTCTGAACCTGTGTGAGAAAGCTGGTGATCAGGGCTGCGACCAATACTCATCTATGCCAACCTAGAGCATTGTAAAGTATACACCCCCTTCAAGTCTGCATTTAAAAGGTACACCTTTAGCGGCAATTGTAGCCTTTAGTCTGTGTAGGTAGGTCTCCATCAGCTTTGCACATCTGTTCCCATTTCAAAATTGTTTGAGCTCTGTTGCATGAGGATCATGAGTGAACAAAATAAACTTTGCAGAAACCAAAGTGCAAAACCAGGACATTGACATTGCTGTTTTTAAGTTCAGTTTTGGCTTTATACTTGGGGTCATTTGTTTTTCTGGAAGACAAATCTTCACTTCAGGGTTCTTGCAGAGTAGTTTGGGTTTTCCTCCAGTATTTCCCTGTATTTTGTGTAATTCATTATACCCACTACCCTCAAGCCATCAGGAGCCTGCTGCAAAGAAGCATCACAACAGCACCACCATGATTGGGATGGTGTGTATTCATGATGATGTGTAGTATTTGGTTTATTTATGCCAAACATGAAGTTAAAGTATATTGAAACTCAAATATTTTTTTTAATACATTGCAACTTACCTGTCCTTGCATGTAAAGGCAGCACTAGTTTAATGTTTAGGCTTTCTTCCCTTTATTTTCATCTGGTCATCAGGCAAGTAACACATTTGTGGTTTTAGAGTGGCTACACTCGCTTCCCCACTCTATCTATGTAGAAGCAACATAGCCTCTCTTGAACAGCAACCTGCGGAGAGCATAGTGTTATTGAACTAGCAGATTTAGATGGACATCAGTGACTAATAAATTGAAGCCTAACTACAGTTTTAACTATTTTTAAGCAGTTGCAAAAACAGATGTCTTCTTTTTGGGATAAAAGTTTTATATTTGGGAAAGGCCATATTAATAAAAGCTAAACCTTGCAAGCACTGTGTCGGTGTTAAATTGTTTGTTTGTCTCAACCCTCTATCTTCCACTTTTTCTGGACAGCTTGGTCTGTTAAAGTTAGTAGAAAAAATACTGTCAAGATGAACAGGTAATAAAACTATATTACAGGTGGAAACAGTGAAACAAATAATTTTTTGGTCATGTGATTACATCAGATGTAGCATTTTTTATTTTGTCCATTGTAACACTATGGGGTTGACATAAACAATTTTTTTTGTATTTCTCTACTGACTTGTGAACTTTAATCTGAACTAGGGATGCACCGATACCAGTTTTTCAAGACCGAGTGCCTATCGATACTTTAACTTGACTACTCACCGATACCAATGACCGATACTTTTTGTGTGTGTGTCATGTAACAGTTTTTCTACAACAATACACAGTAATGATTTTAGGACAGTGGTGGAGCTCCAGGGCCCAGTCGCAGCTGCAACCGCTGGGGCCCTGGTAGTTCTGCCACTAACTCCAAACTGTAGAGGGACTACAAATCCCAGCAATACATTATACAGCAATGCAGAATACCATCAGCTATAAAAGACTACAAATTCCAGCAATACATTATACAGTAATGCAGAACGATATGAAGCTACATACTCTGTATTGCTCATCAGGGCCGTGCTACGTCTCAGGAAGCTGTGCAGGGTCTCACGCTGTGTGCGGTCTCACCAGGTCTGTGTGCAGGGTCTGATAAGGATGGGCGGGGTCTCACCAGGGCTGTGCAGGGTCTCAGGAGGATATGCGGGGAGTCAGGAGGATGTGCGGAGTCTCCGGAGGATGTGCAGGGTCTCACCAGGTCTGTGCCGGGTCTTAGGAGGATGCGTGGGGTCTCTCCAGGCTGTGTGCGGTCTCTCCAGAGCTGTGTGCGGTTTCCCTAGGGATGTGTGTGGTCTCACCAGGGCTGTGTGCAGGTCTTACCATAGCTGTGCGGTCCCACCACGGCTGCATGCGTGTCTCACCAAAGCTGCATGTGGGTCTCACCAGGGCTGCACAGTCTCACCGGGTCTCCGGGGTCTCATCAGGGCCTCCGGGGTCTCATCAGGGCTGTGTGTGGTTCTCACCATGGCAGTGAGGTCTCACCAGGGCTGTGTGCAGGTCTCACCAGGGCTGCACAGGTTGGTGCGGGTCTCACCAGGGCTCTGCAGTCTCACCAGGGCTGTGTGTGGGTCTCACCAGGGCTGTGTGCAAGCCTTACCATGGTTTTGTGGCAGGTGCGGGTCTCACCAAATTTCAGTTTACTGCAAGGTAAAGAATGCTCCATGTTTCCTAGTTTGTGGCCTATTCCACTGCTTCATCAACCAAAAATATTTAAAGCTACTATCTCTCAGAAAGAGAGGGACCTGCCTTGTTTCTCCCAGTTAACCACTTGAATACCGGGGTGTTAAACCCCCTTCCTGTCCAGGCCATTTTTCAGTATTCAGCACTGCAATACTTTGACATTTATCCAGTCATGCAACGCTGTACTGAAATTCATTTTATACAATTTTTGGGGACAGATAGAGCTTTCTTTTGGTGGTGTTTAATCACCACTGGGGTTTTTTTATTTTTTACTTACAGTGACAGGTCCTCTTTATGGAGACATCAGAGGTTCATTAAGACCCCTAATGTCACCTAGGGACCCCCAAATAAGCTAATGAAGCAGAGGTGACATTAGGGGTCTTAATGAACCTCTGATGTCTCCATAAAGAGGTCTCGCGATGGTTGTAAAGTGTATGGCCACCTTAATACATCGAGAATGTATCTTCCTTCCATCCAGATAGATATTTGGTCTAGCTGCCATCACATTGTTGCAGCATCATTTCTTCAACAATAAAACAATCAAGACCTCCACCAGGACAGTTTTTGGCCATTAAGTAAGGAGCATCCTATTCTGCCCCACTCATCTCCACCTCTGAAGACTTAATCAGAGTTAATGGCAATTCATTTATTTGGGGCTGGATATGATACTGCATTGATTTGCAAGCCCAGGGTTAAATTCTTCCATTTGACTAATTGCCACATTTTTTGAAACTTAAGAGTGTTGTCTTTGGCCCATAGTCTTTTTATACTGTTCTTCAGAAATCTCAGGGAAAGTTTTAATGGAGAACAAATGGATAACTTTCTACATACCAAAGAAAGGAGGAATCCACAGTGTGAAGTTGATGACACAAGTTACTCCCATTCTAAACTAGGCAACCGAACATCTAGTTCAAAGAACGTAAAGGTGGTCAGGGCTGATCTGTCCCTTACATCTTTGGATGTGAAATCCCTTTCTTCCATCCATGTTGGTAAATCGTACTGCCTCCAAGAGCAATGTTTACCTTTCTTGACACTACCATCACCTATGGAACATGGAAGCAATAACCCAAGATACTTTGCCCATCCCTTTTGGCCTAGATTGTTCACTTCTCCTGCCTTTTCCAAACTCTTCACCCTTTTATGAATAGCCATGTTAGGTATATCAAAAACCAAATATTGTCTCTCACTAATTTCACAGCAATCTGAAAATTCTGTAGTTTATAAACACCTGTAAAAGACTGGGACTATCTGAAACCTAGAGCCCAACTGAACTGCTAAGGAAAATTCTGCTAAGTTCATTCCAGTTACATAAAAACAAAAAAGTGTACAAGGTCTTACAGTTCGTTATCTATGGAATGCACCCATACTCTACTTCAGCTTGACACAGAAATACAAACCCCTGCCTATGTGACCGTGTCATCTGTGACTGCAATCTATATGTGAAATTGCAGGCACCTCTATATGGTTAATGTGAATATCTAAAACAAAACGTGAACATGATTAAATTTCAACAATCATATTATTGAGTGCACATATATAGGCTAAATCCGTAAATAGGATTTATCTTCAACACCCTATAATATATGCACCCATGCAAGGTTATGATGGCAAAAGGGTCACTCCCAAGTAACTATGACCAAGTCCCAAATCGTTTGGTCCGTACAGTCCTCTGCTACACCCCCAACAATTGATGGTGTGATGTGGGGGATACAGTTACTTATCTTTCCTGTTGCTAGATAAGTTTAGAAAAGGTTTTGTCTTTGGAACGATCCCTGTTGGTTAAAGTGAACCATCCATCTCCAACGTTGGTTTGTGAATAGCTGGGTCAGATGCCACTCTCTCCTTCCCCTCCGGTTAACTCTTCCTCTCCCGTGTGTTCAGCGATAAACCGCCCACCGGTAATTAAAAAAGGGAAAAATAGAAAAGACAGAGGCCTCCTAAGTGCAGTACTTTTAAAGCATTTAATTGGTAACACCAAGTTCTTTATGCACTTACAAGAAATATAATTGTAAAAATGTTAGAGTGGTAGGTGCACTCAGCCATACAAGCCGTATAATCAATGTGAGAGGGAGCCGGTATTCCCTTAACACATTTCGTCACTGGACTTCATCTGAAGGGTATTTTCCTCTCGTCTCACACCGGAATTTATAATACAGAAACAATTAGTCTATCCTTCTCACACCCTATTCAGGTTTCCCACTTGGTTTAATGGTGGGTAATACCCAATCTGTCAGTCAAAGGTGGGATCGGATGATCAGATAAAAAATTGGCTTATAAAAACATTATTTAAGTAAAAATTAAATACGATAAAAACATTGTTTGTTTTAACCATTTGCATATAAATAAACTGAAATACACAAATTAAAAATGTTATACTGTCATGCATAATTGCCTCATGATCTATCCTATATCGCATCTGGTTGGGACAATCACTATGCAATTATAGTTGATAGCATCTAACTAAATGTATTTAGGGACAGTGAGGGAGAATGGGGAATATATACTGATTAATTACATACCCTCTAAAGGGCATCCCCAACGAACGGTATTAGATAATTATAGCCTAATATTATAAAATAGTATATATACAGAAATAAGTTTATTTGATTTTAGTAATATTTATATATTGTTTATATTTCCAAATGGGTTATTTTGCACAATGATTAATTATTGTGTAATTATAGTTGGAATACAGGAAGTGAGATCCATAAAGAGGGGAGGAAGTGAGATCCATTAGAAAACGATGTACAATAACTCCACCCTCTATCAAATGGATCTCATAAGGGCAATATAGATGGATGTTTATAGCACAGATATAATCCTATGATACTTCAAGGATTTTAATTCATTATACTAAATGCAAAGTATATGTTTAATGGTTTCTGATAGTCTAATTATATCGATAGATGTTCTCTTAAAGAATGTAATAAAACCAGAGGTTTTAATAGGCCAAGGTATCTTGGCCGTGTTTGTGGGAGGAGTTGCGGCGGCTCTCCACCCCTTAAGAAGGGTGACAGGGAGCTCCTAGGCACGTCACGGCGAGGTTGCGCTTGACCCTCCCACCCTTCCCCAGGTTCTATCATTTCACTAGAGCGTGCCCCCTTATTGGCACGCTGACCATAAAATTATGGCACACATCAGGTTTGGTATCAGTAGGGGTCATGAAGACTTCGGAAGCCTAAGTAACTCTGACCACAAATATAGCGCAATCTAAGTTTGAATAAGGAAATGTCGGATTATGACATGTTATATTTTAGATCACTAGCGCACTGGATCGCGTGGGCTCTGTGAACTCCCTTACATGTTAACTTATAGCATATGACAACATCTGGATGCTCCAGAATTATTCTTCTCACTAGGGGAAAATATCCTTAGTTATGATATGGAATAATCTGAACATTCTAGGGAGATGGTTTTGTGTGGAAAAATGGTCTCCTCTCCCCTTATAACTAAAGGGCTCATCCCCTAAGGGGTAACAGTTATGGATCCATAGATGTATATAGAACCCAAGGCCTGTAATGGTTCCAGAACCTGGAATTTATAATGTTTGAACAACCCAGTGGGTTTAAAAAAAAAAAATCAAAACTATATTAAGGCCAAACCTGCCCACCAGACCACTGCCAAACCGGTTAAGTCTAGACACGGATACTAACAATTAATGTCCTGGGTTCAGCAAATAACAGGCTGATCCAAACTAGTATTCCCCTAGTAGGAGATCAGTTATATAACAAGATCCACTTAAAGGGGCAAGACTAATCATCAGCTAAGAAACAGTTTAAACCTAATTCTATGTTCAAACCTTTAGGTGCCAAGGTTTCCATCAGGTAGATCCATTTGATTTCATTCTTAGAAACCTCCCTTCTCATGTGGCTACCTCTCCAATGTATAACCTTGCATGGGTGCATATATTATGGGGTGTTGAAGATAAATCCTATTTATGGATTTAGCCTATATATGTGCACTCAATAATATGATTGTTGAAATGTAATCACAGTCATGTTTTTTTAAGCTATTCACATTAACCATATAGAGGTGCCTGCAATTTCACATATAGATTGCAGTCACAGATGACACGGTCACATATGCGGCAGTGATTTGATTACTCACTCACTGAGAATGAAATAAAGACCACACACAGGCACTTTTATGGAATAATTTATTGCACATTTCTGTATTGATCCACTTTATTTTAGAATTGTTTATTATCAATTGATCCACATATCACAGTTAATAGGAGGTGCATTTATGCTGATTTTCAGTTCATTATGACAACCTAGTGCAACATATTAGCTATTTATTCTCACGCGGTTTACACCACACACTGTAGCAGCTGTTTACTTTTCAGATACTGTTTTTCTCCTAGCGCAACCACTCGTTGTTCACAAACCCCCGCCTACACCTGAGTAGACTACAAATCTCAGCAATATATTATGCAGCAATGCAGAATATCACCAGCTATAGAAGACTACAAATTACAGCAATACATAATAATATGAAGCTACATACACTGTGTTGCTCACCAGGGCTGTGCATGGTCTCAGGAGGCTGTGCGTTGTCTGACCAGCACTGTGTGTGGTCTCACTAGGACTGTGTACGGTCTCACCAGGGCTGCGGGCGATCTCACCAGGGCTGTTCGCGGTCTCATTAGTGCAGTGGGTGGTCTCAGCAGGGCTGTGCTCAATCTCACCAGTGCTGTGGGCGGTCCCACCAGAGCTCTGTGCGGTCTCAGCAGGGCTGTTTGCAGTCTCCCCAGAGCTGTGGGTGGCCTCAGCAGGGCTGTGCGCAATCTCACCAGAGCTGTGGGCGGTCTCGACAGAGCTGTGCACGATCTCGCCAGTGTTGTGCGCGGTCTCACCAGTGCTGTGTGCAATCTTACCAGGGCTGTGCAGGCAGGTGCGGGTGGTGTGAAAGAGGAGATATGGTGTAAACAGGCAGGCGTGATAAGGTTCCAGCAAGTGCAGCACCTTATGGCAGCCAAATGTATTTAATAATGGAAAAAAAATAAACAAACAGTTAAGTTTCGGTATTGGCGCTTAGTATTGGGGCATTTTCACAAGTACTCGTGACAATTCCCAGTATCGGCACCAATACCGATACTGGTATTGGTGCATCCCTAGAAAGAAGAGATCAATAATGAAAGAGCAATAATGTTTAATAGCTTGCTTAAAAGCAAAAGAAAACAAAAACATAAAACACCCTCATGTGCTCAACTATAAACATACCTATGGTTGCTGTGTTTGAGACATATGTGAATGAATGGGGGGGGGGAAGCTGCCCGTGTCGTCAGTTGCAGAGGTGTCCCCTGTTCCCATGAGTTATAAAGTGGCACAGGAAAAGCAGGGCAGTGTGGCTCTGTCTCCAAAGCACTTGGATTAGAGCTTGTCATGTTTGCTTAGACGGGCCGGCCCACCAATCCACATCATCAGTTGCTAGGGCGGGTAAACAAAGAAGGTCCCGATCTCCGATCTCAGCTGTCATTCTGCAAGGAACAGCAGCAAGGAGACAAAAAAAACCACAAGGAAGAGGGGTGGG
>NW_017306367.1:67813-111037 GCF_000935625.1 Nanorana parkeri
AGGGGGGGGGGGGGGGGGGGGGGGGGGGGCAAGATACTACCATCAGCATCTCCAGGTAGGGGGCAGGCAGATGGGCCCCCTTATTGGCACAGGCCCTCGGGCAGCGCCCGAACGGTCAGCCCGCCCCTGGTTAAGGCCATATTTCAGCTTTTGATGACCTTAATCTCTCGAAATACATCACTACATATGTAATTAATTATATTCTGCAGAGTACATTAAAGTAAGCAGAATCAGAAATCAGTGGTCATGACTGTGACGGACCCCGTACTCAGGATGAGTATGTCCGCCGCTGTATTCTTCCTTGCTGAGGTTTCCCCAATCACTGGTCGGGACACGAGTGTAGGTGAAACAAACTCTGATTTATTGAGCAACTGCACAAACATTTATACAGCAAGTGATGAGATCAGATTATAATCCCATCACATCCACCCTGCCTTCCCCCAGACAATCTGTCTTCATAACACCACAGGGTTTCCCCTGCTAACGAGCTCCAGCCAGCCATAGCAGGAGTCTGGTCAGAATGTAATTGTTCTGAACTCCTTCAGAGAACAATGGGAGATAACGAGGGATGGTGCTGATAGTCTTTCCATAACCAGGTTACACAGTATAACGCACTCAAAACATAACTCAACACCAATACACATTTAACTCATAAAAAACTGATTACCATGTGGTCACAATGACACACAATAAAAATTATGTCATGTTTCTTTCCTCATCTGTATGATAGTGTGTTATGTTGGCTGACCATAGATGGCCAGATGTCTTCCTAATATCAGACAGGAATGCACTGATGCTTGGTGCTAGTGATTGGCAGCTCAGGACCAGCCCTGGATTGTGCGGAGGAATGGGACTTGTTACGTGTTCCTCAATACCTATAGGTACTGTGATTTTTACCGGCCATAGGAAGGTGGTGCCAAGGACAGTGTCAGAAGGTAACTAAAACAAAAAGATGAAAATTGTTTTTTTATTATTCTACAGTGTTGCATTAAAGGCATAATCCTTGTGTAATCAGAAAAACAATCCCTTAAACTATCTCTCAAGCCTTTTCAGTTTTTGTGGGGAAGGGTTGAAACCCATGTCAATCAATTTATTTCTCGTAGACACAAGATGAAGTGAAAGGAAATCTTTCCAAAGTAAGCAATACCCTCTCTGACAGTTTTCGCTACAAGGGCTCCCATTGGAAAAATCCTTAATTTTTTGGTCTAGTGAAATTTTAGATTTTTCCTTACTTTCAGTCTTGATGAGAATGGTTACTAGGATATATAGAAAGGGTGAATCTTCCCAGAGGAACACGGGAAGTAAAATCCAGAACTAAAAAAGTTTGGCTTTAGATACACTTTAAGTTCCCTAAATGGGATATCTTAATTGAGTGCCAGGCATTAAACATTTTGTTCTTAATGGTTCCTCAACATTAGGTCACATTCACAAATGCATACCTCAGTTTAGGTTTTCTATACAGCAGATGTTATGAGAAAAATAACTTTTTGCTTTCTAGATCACTTTTTTTTCTGCATTTAGATGTTCCTGTTTTAACCACTTCAAGACCAGGTGTTTAGACCCCCTTCCTGGCCAGGCCATTTTTCAGTGTTCAGCGCTGCAGTACTTTGACTGACGTTTATTCCGTCACGCAGCGCTGTACTGAAATTAATTTTATACCATTTTTTTGGGGACAGATAAAGCTTTATTTTGGTGGTATTTAAACACCAAAGTGGGTTTAACCACGTTTACAGTTTCTAATCAAATAATGGACGCACAAAATTCTATTTTCTCTGAAAGCAGCTAAACTCACCACACCTAAATGTAGGTAAGCACCGAGTTTGAATGACACCATTGAAAAACCATTACATGTACATGTCTTTACAGTAAACTCCCAGTTACCCAGCACCCATAGGGATTGGTAGATGCCGGATAACTGTAGCTTCTGGTTGCTTGAGAATTACAATTTAAAATAGCCAATAGCAGACTGGCTATTGCTCTCACCCACTGCCTGTCATTTACATTCAGCTGTTGGCCCGCAGAATCTAGCCACCAGCTTGCAGCAAGATGTAAACAGAGAATTTCATTAGCAACTAAATTTAGTTGCTAACAACATTTTTTTTGTCAGTGTGCACATGTCTACCAAGCAACCGGCAAAAAAAAACAGTGGCTTGAATGCTGGATAATGGGTAGGTTACTGTATATGCATTTATAAATGTCCTCTAAACAAATATAAACGAAGAGTTGACACTGTCATTGTAAATGAGGTCCTATTCTTTTTCACTAGTTTAGTGGGCTGTCCTGGTCTGTTAATTAAGAGCGTAGCTAACTGTATGTGCACATGAGAATAGACCAGGTAACTATATCATAAAATAATATTTTTGTATTTACCATCTTTTACCTCTTTTTCCTGGAATGCATTGACACTAGGGTATAGAAAATCATATATATGGAGTTTATTTGGTTGTTTTCAGGAGGTGGACACTGGCAAACAGCAAAAATTATGAAGACCAACTCACTATAAACTATCCCCCCACCCAACCATCAAGCAGGCATTACATAGAGCCAAGACACGGAGAGGTGGGACCTAAGTCCCTCAGTGGACAAGAAAAAGAATTTATGGTAAGTAAAATAATCTTATTTTGTTTATCGTCTATTGAGGAACATAATAAATCAGATATGTGGGACATCCAAAAGCAATCCATCTGCAGAGTGTGCAACAGCCACAGAGATCTAATAGATGTGGAAATCTTACTAGAAGGGCATATGAAGGAATACTTAGCTGAAAGGCCAGTGAAAAAATATGGGAACAATATGGAAATTGCTGGAAAAGCACCAAGAATAAATCTGGTGTTCTAAAAGCAGGACAGGTAGCAACACTAGGGGGAAGGCTTATCTGAATTATGGATTATGGACCTCAACAATAAAGTGGAGTTCAACCCAGCAAACATCATAAGGAAACAACAGGTAACAGGTGGGGAAAACATAGACCAACAACAAATGTGATTATTAATAATAAAAAATAAATATATATATATATAAATATATATTTTTTAATACACACACGCACATTATATATATATATATATATATGTTTATTACACACATACATATATACAGTCACCCCTGCATTTCTGTCAGATAATGCACCGCGTCGCACAGAAAATTGCTGCAATTACAAATGTTTAGGCATTCTCATATTTATTTCTTTTGTTTGTATTGGTGTGACACAAACAAATTATTAATTGAGGGTGCCAATAATTTTGTCCAGTCCATTTTCGGAGTTTTGCGTGGAATGTGTCAGATTTGGCTTTTTTTTCTCCACTTTCTTGTATCATACTAATACAAACAAAAGAAATAAGCATGAGAATGCCTAAACATTTGTAATTGCAACAATTTTCTGTGCAAAGTGGTGCATTATCTGATAGAAATGCAGGGGTGCCAATATTTTTGGCCATGACTGTATATATTGAAGCAGAATACTCTTAAATCCTAAATGTAGGGAATAGGCGACCAATAATAAAATAGCCCTCTCAAGAGCAATCTACAGGAAGAAAGGGAAGGAAACCTTCCAAGTAAAACAAAGAAGGGTGGAATACCAAGTCCCTTTTTATGGAGGGGTAGAGAGATTCACACAACCAAAGAAAAGGGAAGGCTTACTGAAGATACACAGTAATGCAATAGATGTACAGGAACCTCAGAAAAAAGGGATGAGAAGGAGACCTTCCAACCCACAATAGCTGACACTGAGGTGTGGCAGTCATAATACAACTAAAATTAATATCATCGGTCCCATGAGGGCCTCTTGACAAACAGGTTACCAGCTAGGGGAACTCTGTATTTGGGTAACAGAATGCTGTGCCTGTGATCTTCCAGGGAAGTACAGAACTAACAAAATGGATATTTCCTCAAGAAGAAAAATAAGTTGTATTAGGGAACAATAACAGGAGGGAAATTCAGGTGCAGGGATCAGTAAACAAGAGTTTGAGTACTGCATGGCTGCTACGCCTTCCGCTGTTACTTCAATAGTGACAGATGAAGTTTTAGAAAGCTTCTAGAAAGAAGGGTTGTGAATACACAAAGTGCAAGGAGAGTCGATGTAAAGAATGCTAATATGTGCAGAGAGTAAAATGTTTTTCCCATCCTATTCAGAAACCAGTATGAGAAAATGAGATGTTAGATCAAGGGCCAATCATTTTGCATAGTCCAAAATATAGGAGTATGTAACTCAGGATAAGAAATAAAGAAGTACTGAAGGGCAATACAAAAAGGATGTTAACAGAGTTTCCATAATCTTAAAATCCCTTAGGGCAGGGGTCAGCAACCTTAAACACTCAAAGAGCCATTTGGATCCGTTTCCCACAGAAAACACCGGGAGCCACAAAACCCTTTTGTCATCTAAAATGAAGATAACACTGCACATATCGTTTTCTACCTCAATGCTATGTATAGCATGTATATAGGTATATGTGGGCTTAGTAACGTACTGGACTCTGGGCTTACCTGAGACCCCGCAGAGCCCACCATAGATCCTGCACAGCCCATCTCTATGGTGGGCTCTGGAGGGCCTCAGGTGGGCTTGTCACCGGGGTCCATTTCCCTGTACCTCCTCCAACTCCTCTTACCTGCTGCTGCTGCTGGGGCCTCCACCCCCCCCGTCACCTCTGCCATGCCCGCCCCTGGTACAGCCAATACTCATGTAAGAGGCCCCCAGGCTGCCCAGACCCCGCACATTGGTACCAGCTGTACCCCCTGATGGCGGTGTTCTATCAAAGTTTGTGACTACGTTACAATGTGTGACCGGTGACATGGTCACACATTTCAATGTAATCCCACCCAGTTTTTTGGCGGGGGAACGTGTGACCACCAATAGGTCAAACATTCCAACGCTTTCTCAGCTGTTCCAGGGCAGATTGTATGTGCAGGAGAACTGATCTGTTCGGTCCTGAAATGTCACTTCTATCAGACTCTGTGAGTGTGATCTCACATTCCACCCCACTCACAAAGTCGAAAACATACCGGACAAAAATTACACTTTTGGCAAAATGTCGAAAGTGCCATCTTTTGGCCGAAATAGTGGTGCATCCCTGCTTTCTCTCCTCCCTGCTGGGCGTTGCTCTGTGTCCTACCGGGGAGGAGAGAAACTGTCACAGGAGGCTGAGTGGGGCAGGGGAGGAGAGTGCTGTAAGTGGCGGTGGAGATGCTATCATAGGAGGCTGCACCGATCAGCCTCCTGTGACAGATCAGGAAAGCAGCGGTGTGTGGGTGGAGACAGCTGTCACAGAAGGCCAGGATGGCATTGCGGGGGAGGAGTCAGCTGTCACAGGAGATCGAGCCCTCCTCCCTGCACCACTCACTCAGCCTCCTGACAGCATGTCAGGATGTAGAGCGTAGCACAAACACTCAGCCATCAGTGATCGCTGAGTGTTTGTAAATAATTGAGGACATAGTATGTTTACTGTGTCCCCAATTATGAATGAATGGGAAGTGATCTACATCACTTCCTGTTCATTCATAATTGTGTACATAGTAAACATATTATCTTGGCAAGTTATGAATGAACAGGAACACTCTCTATAGAGGCTTCCTGTTCATTTATAACAGGGGCTGCAGAAAGAGATTTAAAAGGTAAATATCAGGGGTCTGTTTAGACCCCTAATATTTCCCCGAAGCCCCCAACAGTAAAGTAAAAAATAAAAAATGATATATATAAAAAATGTAATAATTAAAAAAAAAAAAAAGTTAGATACGAAAACAGGTTTCGGCCTGACTTTTTTTCATTTCGGTTTTGAAATTTTCATTTTGGTGCACCTCTAATTTGTACCAAAATTATAAGATGTCTATTAGAGGTGAAGTAAGTCGATGGAGAGACCCTCCGCACTCCTCACAGGCCAGATAAGAAAAAAGTGGTGCTCGCAGTGATGAATTACCCTAAGGTCACATCTTTCTGCCTTGAGGAAGGGACCCTGCGCGGCCCCGAAACGTCGGTTTATTTGGATGTCTGTGACGCTTTCTGTCCAATAAAAGGGACATATTTATCTTTACTACTGAGTGCTGGTGATTTCCTGACTTTCCTTTATTAGAGGTGAAGGACTGAAGAGTTCACAGAAGGTAGGGACCAGCTGTCCAGGAATTCCTTATCCAGTGGAAAATACTGCCTCACATGATCAGGAGGAATACATGGTAGAATAGGAAGCTCCCAGTCTTTACACAGAAAGTTTTCCAGAAAAGAAGGTACAGTGGTACCTCTGTTCACAAACTTAATTCGTTCCACAAATCTGGTTGCGAACTGAATACAATTTCCCCATTAGGTTCAATGTAAATAAGGTTAATCCATTCTGAACCCTACTAGCGTGGTCGCGAACCGATTTTGGTCGTGAACAGAATCAAATTTTCACATAAGGTTCAATGTAAATAAGGTTAATTCGTTCTGAACCATATGTCAATTTTTTTAACCATAAAAATATGAAACAAAGTACAGTACAGTATGAAGAGAGTGAACACTAACCTTTCTTTAGGCGACTTCTGGCGTGGAGGACAGGAAACTGGGTGGGGAGGAGGTTATTGTTTGGAGGGAGAGTCCCCCCATAACGACATCGAGGAGTTCTCCTTCAGGGGTTTCCTCTCTTCTTGGTCTCTTAGCTGCAGTTTCTTCTAGAACTCTTTCAGTCAAGGACGTCTCTTCAGTGACATTAAAACACCTGGTGAAGAGGGCCTTTGTGTAGACCTTCTTGAAGTTGCAGATCATTTGCTGGTCCATGGGCTGCAGAAGGGGTGTTGTGTTGTGGGGAGGAACTTGACCTTTATGAAGTCATACCCAGCGTCCATATCATCCACTGTTACCTTATGAGTTTATGTCAAATCTTCATAAGACATATGTATATAGTTTTATTTCTTGTTTTATATTTCACATAGGCGACTTCTGGCGTGGAGGACAGGAAACTGGGTGGGGAGGAGGTTATTGTTTGGAGGGAGAGTCCCCCCATAACGACATCGAGGAGTTCTCCTTCAGGGGTTTCCTCTCTTCTTGGTCTCTTAGCTGCAGTTTCTTCTAGAACTCTTTCAGTCAAGGACGTCTCTTCAGTGACATTAAAACACCTGGTGAAGAGGGCCTTTGTGTAGACCTTCTTGAAGTTGCAGATCATTTGCTGGTCCATGGGCTGCAGAAGGGGTGTTGTGTTGTGGGGAGGAACTTGACCTTTATGAAGTCATACCCAGCGTCCATATCATCCACTGTTACCTTATGAGTTTATGTCAAATCTTCATAAGACATATGTATATAGTTTTATTTCTTGTTTTATATTTCACCGGAGGTGGGGGTAGCTTGTAGGGGAATAAAGTCTTTGTTGTGCTTATCACTGTGGAGGGGAGTGGCAGGCCCAATGAATTGCAAATAGGGCTGGTAATCAGGTTTTTCCTGTGCCAAGACCCTTTGATCTAATAATATGTAGACTGGCCAATCGTAGAGAGGGGTGTGGAGTTGTAAAGAGGGTTTTGGAAACCCTCCAATCTCCATTAGGCCTTGGGAGGCAACCAATGGGAGACTTGCAATGAATCCCTATGGACACCAGGGGTATATTAATGATTGAGGAAAGAAGCTAGTTCTCTCTTTCACCAGGATGGGGCCCTAATGTGACGATTAATGGGTAACTATACATATAATCTTTCCCCCACTTAACTGTATGTCTGTTTGATACCAATGTCTGGGTATTTTGCATGTTTAAATCTTTTCTTTGTATGTTGTAGTTAAATAGATTGTTGGTTCATTGTATTTAAGTCTTGATACTATATACCAATAAATTCTGTTATTGTGTTGAGCTTGAAAATCTCATGAATGAATCCTTAGAATCTCATACCTGTATGTGTGAATGCTTATATAGCGGTTCATAACTTAAAATAGTAATTCAGGTAACATCCACCAAGGCTGGAGTGTGTGCCGGGGCATTGTCCATCAGAAGAAGGCACCTTTCAGGCAGTTGGTTGTCAGAAAGATATTTCTTAACGGTGGGTGCGAACACCTCGTGCAGCCTTTCCAGGAACAATTGCCTTGCGACCCAAGCATTCACATTGGTCCTCCACATGACAGGCAGTCTGGCCTTGTTCACATTCTGTTCCTTGAATGCACGAGTGATCTGGGAATGGTAAAGCAGTAGTGGCCTAATCTTCAGATCAGCACAGCGCCTTTTCCTCTTGCGTGATATAGTTTCTGTTCGGCATCTTCTTCCAAAAGAGCCCTGTTTCATCGCAGTTGAACACTTGTTGAGTGATGTATCCTTCTGCTTTTCCACAAAGTCTTTCTTGTAGTCTTCTGCAGTGGCCTTGTCAGAACTGGAAGCCTCACCATGTCTTATCAAACTGTGGATGCCACTTCTTATCAAACCACCCTCTACTGGCTTTAAATTCATAAATTGTTGCACTTGTAGAGGGGTTGTTTTTTTGCAGTAAATCACGGTGCAATTTCCTGGCTTTTTCACAGATCATAGCTTCACTAACACTATCACCTGCCAGCTGTTTCTCATTCAACCATACTAACAAAAGTTTTTCAACCTCTTCCAGTACTTGTGTCCTCGGCTTGGTTAACATAATTACTCCTTTTGCCACATCTGGTCACCTTCATTACCGCTCTGCACTTTCTGGTTACCTTCATTACCGCTCTGCACTTTTTTTTACCACCATGCTTGCTCTGCACTTTCTTTGGAGCCATGCTGGATTGAATAATGCTGTACAGTAGAGGAAGCCACGACCACGTGTCAGAGCGGGGAAGGGGGCCGCGGTCGTGTTAGTCTCCCGATGCTGAGTTTGCGTACGGAAGCAAAATTTTGCCGAACTTCCTGTTCGCGAACCGAATTGTTCGAAAAGAAGCGTTCGTGAACATCGGTATTACTGTATAGGGAAGGTCTTCGCGACAGTGTAAGCTATAGAGGAGTCTATATTTGGATCAGCAGATTTACGTGCTATAGGCATGGCTGAGCATACAGCATCAGATTAAAACATAACACTGAGCATGTCAGATTAATTATTGACAGGATTTAAACAGATCCCACAGGAGTAAATTGTGAGGGTTCTGATTTAGAAAAAGCGATAGGAGCCATTGGCATACTTAAAAGGTGAAGTGTCAATAGGGCCATAGGTATGTGCTGCCAAAGAGGTAGCAGTGGAAAGTTCTGACTGTTTCCAAGCAAAGCAATGCATTAATCATGCACAAACTAACAGAAAGTTAGAAGTGGGGATTAGAGGTCAGGCAGCTTCAGCAGAAGTAGCAGGCTCAAGTAGTGAAGTCAGAAGCTGGTAGTGAGGAAGAACCTATATTAATAGGGGTCCCAGGATTTTGACTACAGATATTTAATCCTGCAGGAAGACTAGCAAACAGTCCTCAGAAAAAGTAGGGGAGCATGGGACAAGGCTGCCTGATTTAACAGGACTATGCTCTAAAAGTCTTTTAAAAGACAACAGGTGGGGCTGTAGGTTGTTGGGGTAAACAACTAGGCCCAAAAGAGGCAATGCCTTGTGTACTCACAGACCAGAGTTGACCGAGGTAGAGAATTAGGCAGTGACAAAGTCACTGAAGAAAAGGCACTGGATAAGACCAGATAATATATGTACATGCTGCCTCTAAATAGGAGCAGCAGCTGCACAAAGCTTTTCCTCCAGAAAGCAGGAAAGAGGGTGAGGAGCATGTGTACATGCAGTGCTTTATGTTGCAAGTGATGTCAGCATTGCGGTCTCACAGGCTGATGGAGGTTGGAAGGTATAAAAATAAACCCTAAAAAGGTTCAAAGCCATGAGGTATATCCCACTGTTCCTGTATCAAAAACCAGCTCATTAAAAGAAAGGGAGAGGGTGACCCTCAAGGGAGGAGCCATTGTTCTACATCTGGATAGGAGGCTGTAGTGTATGAATTCAGCAGTATCCAGAGAATAAAGGTATTACATCCAAAAGGGTTAACCATAAAACAGAGATCTATTGAAAGAGTCAGTGTTAAGAGATTTGGATACACAGGACTGTGTCACGATTCTAGGCATGAAAACAGCGCTCTGTCACTAACAGGCACAGTATAAGGACTAGAAGACACCATGACAGAGTTGAATGTCCAAAGGAGACAAATTAAATTTACATCAAACCATCAGAGTTAATCAGAGACTGGGTATACTGGCGCACATTTGGCTAATGGAATCAGAACACAGAGGTCTGGAAAGCACAATATGGAGTGTGGCATCCGAAGATAACATACTAGGATACCTTAATTATTTCCTGAGGTAATTTTCACAGGAAGGCTGGGGTTACACTGAAGGTTGAAACAATTTTTTTTAAATCTAGGTTATGCTCTGCGAGCATAACCTGACCAGTACATACAGGCCTGAAAAGCGCCAAATGCAGAGCTTATAGCGGAGATACCACTGGAGACTCTAAAAATGGAGATCGTTCTGTGGCTAACTGACCTAGTACCGCTAGGTCTGGAAAGCATCCCATTTAGAGCTTATGGTGCAGATGACCCTTACAAGATGTCTGCATTAGAGGAAGAAACTAAAGACTGGATAAGCACACAGGTCTGGAAAGCACCATAGTTCGAAGCCCATTGCTCAAAAGGTCACATTGCAGTATACCGTTACCCCGTCCATGGGCTTACTCACAGATGTAGTCTTCAGAGACATGTTCACATAAGAGGTCTCTAAAGTGCTTTGTGGAAAACAAAGCAGTACACTAGGTATTTGGTCAGCACCAAAAGCAGAGTTCAGTGCCCAAGGGTCACATTACAGGTAGACCCCGCAACCTTTGTCCAGTGGGGTTTGGGTATGGCCAAGGGTTAGATGATCTGGATGGATGTGATGTAGAGACCAGCTTAATAAAAAAAAAGTCTTCAGTAAAGAGAATAAACATCAACAAAGTATGGAGAATGTCAATAGAAGAGAAAACCCCCCCAAAAAACTGCACCATGGCATTATCAGGACTGAAAAGAGGCTTACAGCTGAAGACAGGAACTGTTACCAATAGACAGTGGAAAGTGAGATACGGTAGACCTCCATTGCATTTGCAGAACAGCTGGGTACATAAACATCTAGCTTCCCAAGTGGCCACTGAAGAAGCAAATTAAGGAATCTGAATACTTGCTCTTTAATTTTAACTGTACATGCCAATGTATAAAATATTTATATTTCCCTTATATAGTTTTACTTATTTTGTCTGATCAGGACGCTTTAGCTGGAATATAAGGGGGCATGAGGTTACTTCAAAGTCTGATGGTTGCTTCTGGTCAACTGCCTGACCTTACATATAGTGTTACAAATTTTGGATTAGCCTGGTCTTTGGATTAGTTAGGGCATGAGTTGTCCCTAAAATCTAACATGCTACCCATCATCGCACTACAAGCACTGCAAGGATAAACAGTAACACCTAACAATAAAATACATGGTGGATGATAACAGAACAGTGACAAAGAAAGGAATTCATTTCCAGCCAGGTTTGAGGTCTGCTTAAATAAAACAGCATATAATTTCGTCCACATCCTTTTTTAATAAATTTAAGAACACATTTTCCATCATCACCCAAACCCCCCACCCCCGGCCCTAGTTTAAAAACCAAAAATAAAACAAAACCAAATAAGCAAATAAATGAAAACGGAATTTAAATGGATCTGTCCAGAGGCTACGAGTCATAATCCTCCTCCTCTTCACAGCCAGTAGACAGCAACGGAGCTGGCATAGCGGGCAAAGCAGAAGGTGCTAGGGGCAAGACTGGTACAGAATGAAACTGTAGGAAGGATGGAGCCGGAGGGGGACTGGAACAAAAGAAAAAAAAATATGCAGTAGTTAATATGACAGCTTTGTGGAAGAATTTACAAATCTGTATATAACAGAATGGCAAAATACAAAAACTAAACTAAACTATCAATTGTATATGATTAAGTTAAAGTTGACCTCCGGGCATTCCAATAGCACCACAGACATGCCTCCCACCTGCAGTGTGATCACTCACACCGAAACGTGTGGTACGATCACAAAAAAATTGTACACGCACTTTTTTTTTTATCCATTTTTTCCGGGCATTGTGGTAGAATGCGTTCTGGTGCAGGTGATCACACTGCGGGCAGGAGGCGTGTCTGCGGTGCCATTGGAATAAATGGCAGCACCACCACGCCCCTTATACTGTATGTTACTGTTGCTTTGTACCACTGAATATTTGCTTAGTTTTATTGTCTGTGAACAATTAAAATGGGGGGGGCACACAATTTTTAGCAACGCACTATTTTTAGCAATTCATTGCACCACAATGCTCAGGACATGCAGGTGTGTTAGGAAAAGTGTAGTGGTGTGCCTTTCAAAATAAATGACATTGCAGCATACCAACGCACATAATGTATGTTGCCACCGCACACGTTACCGCACCACAAGACTGTGTAAATCCAATGTTTAAATAAGAGATTCAAACAACAGACAACAGAGGGTGCTTTCTAATACCTTTACAGGTCAGAAAACCCTCCTATGTTCATTATGTAAACATTGGTACTTTTATGGTTAAGCTCTGCTAATTCCCTTGTTCAATGAAAAAAAAAAAAGTGGAGTTTTAGGTGGGCATTAGCCCTAACGTCAGGCCCCTTTAAAAGAAACATAAAACAAGGAGTGTAACCTGTAAGCACAAGCACATATCTCTTCTTTTGTCTGTATTAATGTACACATAATTTCTCTCATCCCTCCCTCCTAGCTGCCTGCAGGAAAAATAGACACTGGGAAAAAAAGAGTTAGTCAGAACAGGATAACCCTGCCAACAACCAACATGCCTGTTTTTTGCTAGTGCCCTTTCCTCTGTATATGGAAAATGTTTTAATTATGAACAGCTGCTGGTGGATTCATGCAGGATATGTTGAATCCTGGAAGTCTCTCCAGTCAGTCACCAAGAGCAGGTTTTCCCAGATTATACTGGTGTTCTCTATGACTGCCCTAAATTACAGGAAGTTTCTCCAGTCATCTACACCTACTGGTAGATTCAGGCCAGATATGGGAGTGCTCTGTCCAGAGCAAAGACAGTTTTTCTGTCCCAGTCTATGCAACTCACTGTGGTGAGTAACTAGCAGGCTTATGCTGGATTGACATTTCCTCGGTTTAGTTTAGTAGCTACTGGCCATTTTATGTGGGAAGTAAAAAATCTCCTTTTCCTCTGAACTTGCCTTATACTTTGTGTACTTTGCAAGCTCGCCACAAGGGGGCTATTTTCTGCCATGGGCTACACAGGGAAATTTTGCCATTTTAAATTTTCCTACCCCCTCCTCTCTTCACTAGCTGCACTTAATCACATCCTGTGATGTCTCATGGCAGCCCAGAATGAGAAGGAATGTCCCCTGCCCGAGTCACTAAGGAGCCAACGTAGGACAAGACAACCGCACTGCAGCTGGCAGAAAGGCCTGAGGTCTGCGATGTTGTTGGCCTTCATTTCCAGGGCCCTCTGTGCCAAATCTGAAGCTGTGAAACAACGAGCTGTTCACTAACTGATTCAATAGCAAGAACAGCAAGTAGGCAGAGAGTGGGGCGGACTATCTGAGCAGTCTCCTAGCACAACACTTCAATGCCAAGTTTGTTGCAGCTCAAGCATGAGCCAGAGTGGAGTGACAGTGTGCTGCCCTTGTTTCTGCCTCATCAAATAGCCACCTGTGTCCAGACCAGCATGAGCCTGTAGCCCAATCCAGCCAGCTCTTCAGAGTGGTGCTCTACAAACAGCTCTGCCTGCCTGCCCCCTTCTTTCTCCTTTGCCACCAGCAGAGCCTCAAGACAGTGAACACAGTCGATGTAGAATTTTTATGTCACACCAATTAAAATAGTTGAGATATTATTGAGGGGGGAGGGGGGGGCGCTAGTGAGCAGCCAACCAAGATGGCCGCAATCTGATTGAACTCCACTACACCCGGACACGAACCCCACGAGCTTGATACCTATTCGGAACCTCACAACACACCCGCCTAGTGGCACAATCCCCGGAAAGGCTGGGGATCAGAAATGAGAAGAAATTATAATAATACTCGCAACCGTTCCCGCGGGGCGAATACTCCGGCCTCAGCACGCACCCCGGCCAAAATGGCGTTGTTTCCTTCAGGGCCGAACTCACAGCCGTCCTCACAGGATTCGATTGCAGACGCTGACCGCGCATCCAACGCCAGCACATCCTCGCCTGTGCCGAGCCATCAACCGGAACCGGGCTGTAGAGACTCTGAACTCCTGGACCGCTTCAAAATCCTGCTTCAGACAGAAGGAGCTGAGAACCGCCACTGACAAACTGGCGGCACAGCTCTCACGGGATATCAAAGAGCTGGGCACCAGGATACATGCAGTGGAAGACAAGATGGATGATGTGGTCAGTATCGTGGAAGCCCACGAGCAGGACTTGAATTCCATCAGAACTGACCTATCCGCCACTCTCCTTAAATTAGAAGAGCTGGAGAACAGGAACAGACGCGGCAATATTCGCCTACGCGGTATACCAGAGCATGTGGAAGACCTAAATGCCACAGTCACAGCCATGTTCCAGGAGCTCCTCCCACACTATCCGGTTGAGAGGCTTGAGCTGGATCGGGTTCACAGGGCCTTGGGTGCCAAACGACCGGAGGGACCTCACGTGATGTTATTCTTAAACCGACCTTCTACAGAGCTAAGGAGGAAATCGTGAAGGTGGCTTGGGAGCGCAGGGATCTCACATTCCAGGGCTTCAAGTACCAAGTGTACTCGGACCTGGCTCCACAGACCCTCCAGAAGAGAAGGGCCCTGAAACCATACCTGAATTCCCTGATGCACCACCGCATCAAATACAAATGGGGCTTCCCCCTCAAAGCCCACTTTACCTGGGTCGCCAACACTCATTCGCTACCCGAGAGGAAGCAAGCAGACTGCTGTAATCTCTACAACTGACGACGCCAGATGTGATCAACACCCCATCGCAGGAATCGCGGGCCCAACCGAGACGACGCCTACAGTCGTTATGGGAACGCGGCCCAAGACCTCCTCGTGACCGAGTCGATAGCCGGCAACGATCCCCACGCTCCCAGGAAGACCCCCATGGATGAAAACTTGCTGTGGCTTACTGGATTTAGCCACGAGTTGGAGTTGGTGCCTGCTGACTTCATAGGGCCTTCACGGGCGGGTGACCCGAATCTGGAACAGTACCTCCCTCTTCTTCTTTTATTTTTTTATACACTCCTCTCCTGTCTGGAATACTCTCAAGACCGTTGCCGGATCGCAGCCTCTGACTACCGGGTAATGTTACCGGGCACTCTTAAGTTTAACAAAGTTCATGTTCTGTTAGCCCTATTGGCCTGTAACCCACAGGGTACATTAATGTGATATGGTACCCTCCCGGGGTGTACCTGCTATGGTTGTTGTATAATATTGTAGGCCATGTTGGGTCAGTATAGTATTATATTGGCATTGCAATGTATAAACCCGGAGTTGCGTGATGACTTGCGGCTGAAAATCCTGATTGGATAAGTACAACCTGTAGAGTAATAGACCGATTACACCTGTCCGGGGAGGAGCGTGTGCTCAATCTTTGACCCCAATTGTGTTCGACACCATCTAGAACTCAAATGTTCTCTCTAAACTATTCCACATAGATTTAACTGCTCTGAGCACTGACTATGGATCCATGCTTCGATAATTGGGGAAGGACAATGGTGTCCACGTCCATAGACCCGGAAGTGAGAAACGACATGGACTATGATCAGAGGCCATTGCTCTCCTAAGGATCTACGTGGAACAATCACTGATATAGAGTGGCAACAAATTTGGGCCTCGGCGGCATCATGTACCATCAACATCACCTCACTAGAGCCAGCATACAAATCTATGATGCGGCGGTACATGGTGCCAGCTCGACTAGCACATTCCCACCCTCAACAGTCAGCCAAATGCTTCAGGGGTTGTGACGCGAAGGGAGATGTAATGCACATCTGGTGGACGTGCCCAATGGTACACCGTTTTTGGATCAAAACATTCAGGCTACTGTACTCAATCCTTCACACAAACATACACAGGGACCCGAGGTTTGCCCTGTTACACCTTAAACCTCAGAACCTCACGAGCACTAAATTGTAGCAGACAAAAGGACTGTATCTAGTGCCATATGCCTGCAACTGTATTGTATAAGTTTTATTTTTAGGTCAAAAATAATAAAAACTATTGAAACAAAAAAAAAAAATAGTTGAGATACAACTTTATTCCATTAGCATCAGGGGACATTTAAGTAGAGTAGCCAACATGTTTTAGGGCCCCAAGCCCCCTTTCATCAGAGCTTAAGGAGAGAAATCATGTATGTGGACTACAATCCCTGCAACTTGAAAGTTGTGTTGTAATTGAAGTACTTCAGGCTTGTTAGCAACTGTTTCTGATGGCCTTGCATATGGTCATAAGGGGCATCCATCCCATTTTGGATGTCAAAGCTCTAGAGGTTTTTATTCAAGCTCAGAAATTCAGCAAGAAATCCACCAGGTCAGTCATCGCCTTTCTTCACCAGAGAGACATTGTGGCTTCTGTGGGAATCAAGAGCGTGTACCTGCACTAGCGCATTATCCTAAAAGGAATCTTTTCTGGTCTTACATAGAGTCAAGGTTGAGGCCCAGGTCTTTCTAAAGTAGTTGCTGCCTTTCGCCTCAACCAGGACAGCGTTCATCTGTCCCTCTGTCTCAGCTACTGCTTCTTTACAAGGACGGATTCCCTTTTTGTCATCCCAAAGGGTTTCTTGTAAGGGTACACTAGCTTTTCGATCCACCATCTCTAGGCGACTCAGACAAACCCTCACTCAAGCTTATCGTCTCAAGGATCGGGTTTCACCCTTTCCCGTCAAAGCACGCTTTACTAGATCTAGGAGTGCTTCCTGTTTGTTTTTTTTCAGGATCACACAAATGTTTCTTAAATTTGCAAGGCTGCCACCTGGTTTTCTATTCACATGTTCTTTAACCCCTTCATGACTGAGGCCCTTTTTTCCATTTTTGCACCCATGTTATATTCCACATTTTAGGCCTGAAAATGACGTAAAACCCCCCAACATTAAAAGGTCCTCTAATTAACATCCTTTTCTTGGAGTCCATTTAAAGATACAGGTCCCCCTCCTCTGTTTATGATAATGCTCTTGGGTAATACTTGCTTCAAAACTGAGACATGCTGGTTGTGGGCATCCTGTGTAGAATAACAGTTTTTTTTTGTTCATTTCTCCTGTAGGTAGCAGTATAACCCAAAAGTCTAGGACTCCCTCTGCCCCTCAATAAAATCCAAGAAAGATTTTACAGGCAGTACAAAAAAAATTATTATGCTCTAAATGGAATGACCTCTACTTACTACAACACAATCTTGCATCATGTGATTTACAAAGAAGTATAGCAAAACAAAATAATGACCCCAAATTACAATTCTATAAAATAAAAAATACACACTCATAATAGTCTCACAATTCCAACATGGCATCTAAATTGTCTTTACATAGATTCAAGTCTAAGAAAGGCACAGGAATTTACCTTTGAAACGGTACATGTGATTGCATATTTGCAGCTGGAGTCATACACATTTCTTCTTCACCTTCTGAATCTGTGCCTTCAGAATCATCCTGTTAACGTATAACATATATTTTAAAAGGTACTGAAGATACAAAAACAGAAATAAGGCATCACACCATATCCAACGAAAAAGAAAGACCAACCTCTTGATCTGAATCCGTTTCAGATTGCTTTTTGTCCTTTCCCTTCATAGTTGTACCTCCATTCTTTCGGCTGCTTCCTGGTTTTCGGCCCCTTGGAGAACATAAAACAAATTTGTTTTTGTGATGCTCTTAAGTATGCTTATAAATCACAGGGAAGAATTAAAAAAACCAAAGCCCTGTTACCATTGGTCATAAAAAAAGAAAAAAAAGAAGCAAATTACACTGCGTAAAGATAGGGAATGAAGGTGTAAACATCCTACCTTCGCGATACTCTCTCCCCTTCTGTGTGATTGTCTTCTGTCTCACCCTGCATATCTGGGACAGTGGCAACAAGATCCTTTAAGAAATCAAACTGCTGTTCAAGCTCTATACACTGTTTCCTGTGAAAGGTAGAGAAATGTATGTATGTATGACAGTGAAAAACAAGCTGTAAGGTTCTAATGGCCTAACATGCCTCTTGACTTCTGGAATGAATGGTTGCAGAATGTACAATTTTGCCAAGAAAAAAAAGAATCTCATTAAGTATACTAGCCAAATTCTCATGCATATCTGAAGGAAGACTGTTTAGCAATGTGCTAGAATATAAGCAGAACGGAAGGCACAAAATAAGCAACAGATAACAAACCAACTAATACACTCCTGTCAAACCTTGCAGTAATTAGTAATGCACTTGGGTTTACACTAAATACCTCCTCAGTTGAAAAAAATAATATTGACCAAGGCTTTAACAATTTGATGTAATCAGCTTGCCCACACATGATACGAGAAATGCAGTAAAAACTGGGCTGCCCCACCTGATTTGGGCCGCCCAGGACACAGGGAGTTAAGTTCTTTAACCACTGGGTTTTGTGGTTTGCCAAATGCAGGGACCCTTAGGGATGACGAACAGGGAGTCAGACTTGTCAATGGATGTTGTTGCAGAGGAGGTATACTCACCAATTATGTCTAGACAGTGAAGGATTTTTTTATGGCATTTTTGAGCTGGAAATAAGGAGGGTAAAACAATGTCCTGGTTAAGGAGTATGTGAAGGCACTAGTATCAAAGCACACAAAAATACAAAAAGCATTAAATGTGTACCATAATTATATGCACTTTTACTAAATATAAACATTCCGTATCATCTTTGAGGTGTTATATATAGGTGTCACGTGACCACACAGCCTTCCTTTGCTCCCTCTTCCACATAGTGGGCACATCGGGGCATTAAGTCTTCTCTCTTACTCCGCTGTTGTATACTACAAGCAGCTGCTGTGTTTAGAGTGTGGCTCCTGCTGGAGCCGCTTTCAAGTAATGCAGCAGGGCTGGGTGGGGGGCGTGGCTGCTAATCTGACTGCATGGACACGGACACTCAAACTAAGGACACCAGCATGGATCTGCTTCTGTGCTTCATAGATAACATTTCTGAGATAACACACAATTTGAGATAAAAAGCAAGGTGGAATACCAGTAACTGGGACAGTAGATCTGGGAGATCTGATAGTACCCATGGACAGTATTACAGGAGTTTGACTACATCCGCATACCAGTCTTCTGGGACAGAATGAGGATCATCTTAATGCCTACCATCTCAATCTTGGAAAGGAAGTGAGGCAAACATTTTAGAGGAGGGAAGGCATAGATCAGGCTGAACTGATCCCACAGAGTAACCAACGCATCCACTTCACCAACGCCCTGGGTATTTCTGGTCCTGGCAACAAACCAGTCTGGTTTGTGGTCGACTCTGGATGCCAGAAGCTTCTCTGGGGAGAAGAATACTCTTGACAGGGTTGTGGCCTAGACTAGGCTTAGTGGTTAAAAAAATTAACACCCTGTGTCCTGTGATGTACGATCAAGAAAACATCTACGTTGTGGTTATCTTTAAATCGATTTTTACCACCCTAAAGTGTTTTTTTTTTAAAGTATAGAATAGAAAGGTTAAAATCCTTAAAATGTATAGATACATTCTAATATCTGAAAACAGAATTTGAGAGCCCCCCACACATGCCAATTATAGGCAAAATATATATAAATGTAACTTTTTGGCTGATGATTGGCCATGCAACCATTTGTCTCATCTCTACACCCTAAATAGAATACCTATAAGTTTGTTTGAAAAACAAGGAGGTGCGATATAGCACAACTGATTCTTTTAAAGGAAGAGTAATTTTAGCTGCTAAAAATCTAAATAGACAAGCTGAACAGATGTCATAGGAAAAATAAGAGATCAATTGTGAGAAGTCTTGCATAAGGCTTGTATTGAAAACTATATTTGTATATAAAATAAGTGACAAATCATGTCAATCTAAAATACAGTAAGCTGTTATATGAAAGATTTAAAAAATAAAATAAAAAAAAAAAAGGAAATTTGGCAGAAGCTGTTTATATATCTTGCCAAGGCAGCATATGATTCCTTTATTGTTATACTTTAGGCGAACACCAACATGTTTCTGTATTTTCATTTTAAATCAGTGATTTCACCTATTGCAAGAATACATATTTAACAAAAGCCGATTATCAAATGGATGATGTTACAGTAAACCTGTGATATGGCAAATACAGTACAGAGACTGTCACCACTGACCTCCTTCTGCTACCCGCCATGCCAACGGCTTTAAAACTTTCTGAGCCACTAACCCCCAAGTCATCTAAGTATGTTCAGAAAGTTCAGCAATGGCTGCCTCCATGTTTTTCTTATTACAGGTGACCTGGAATGTACAAAGCTTACACAGCAAGAGTGGCCTCCATATTTCTCAGGACAGCTTTCGTACAAAAAATAAAAAATTAAAATAACTCACAGATGTGATGTAGTCATGGTCTTGGCACTTCGAGACTGCGTGACCTGACAGGCCTTCTTTAGGAGTGACTCCAGGAACAACTCTAGTGCACGAGCTATGACTGTGTCAAGGAGTACAAGTCATTCAAAATTTTAAAATACCAAATAAAAAAATGAGCCTTCTTACAAAATACAAAAATAGATTTTTTTTGTAAAATTATTTTTTTTACAAAGTATGCATTTTGAATTATAAAAGCTGTCAAGTATCAGCAGCACAGTGGAAAGCTGTACTGCTCTCCAGTGGTTCAGCAATCCACCTGTACAGTGTGTCAATCAACAACGATCATGCCCCTTGGGAAGTGTTAGGTATTCTGACAGTGGCCAGCAGCCGCTGTCAGAATACAAAATAAAACAGCGGTGATTCCTTAATCATTGCGCTCGTAGCATTGATGCAGGAATCTGCTCTATTTTTTTGCATTCAGCCCGCAGTTGAACAAACAAAAAAAAAATGAATGGCCAGCTTTAGACTTTTTTTTTTTAAATATTCAATTTTTAATTCAGCCCCGGGTTTAAAAAAAAAAAAAAAAATGAATGGCCAGCTTTAGACTTTTTTTTTTTAAATATTCAATTTTTATAAATTTTATGGAAATCAAGCTTTAGACTTAAAGTGGAAGTAACATGTCTTTTTTTTTTTTTTTTAATTACTGACAGGCAGTTTTTTTATTAGCAGAAAAGACCATCTACTACCTGCCTGTCAGCGATTTTTCGTTTTGGTTCTGCACACTGACAGACCCGGCATGCCGAGAAGTAGTAACTCCCATGTGCATGCTACCAGGATGGAAAGGTTTTTGTTTTAACAGGTAGGTGCAGTTTATTTAATTTTTAAATCTTTATTCTTATACACCTTTAAGCTGTAAACCCTTAAAACATAATGCTTTGTTATACATATCAAATGGATACAAATTATGACAGGAACAGCAGCAGCAACTTTGCCTATTTCTTCATCCGTCTGCATAATCTTCTTAATACGTGCCTGCAAATAAAAATAACAGTAGGTCAGGGTAATAGCAAAAACAACCTACAATTAGAAGAAGTGTAAAAAAATAAATACAGGCTTGCCTGCTGCCCATAACAACTAGCTTCCTGCTACTGCTCGGAGTGCATATTACTAAAACAAATCAAAACTAGCAGAAGATCAAAAACTTAATCTAAGTGCATTTGGGTATTTGAGGCATTGATTTTTAAGAAGTCTCTGGCGAAAATGGTCAGCATGTTGTGGTTGGTCCATGCATGCTTTTTAGGATTTTAACTTTTTAAATAAGTGGTTTCGCAGTATGCCGTTTTTTTGCTTGCTCCACATTTAAATTGTGGAGCGTTCAATTCCATTCAGACACTGTAATGCATCCTTGCTCAGAGGGAAGAGAGGACTGCATCAAGGAAGATCTCGGATTGCTGAGTAACATTTGAGCTCCACCGATGTCAAAGAGGAAATCTCAGGCCTTCAGCATATGAGAGGAGAAGAGTTAGCAATGCCTGAAATATTATACAACCTACTAGGATCTGGTGGCAGGGAGGATTTTGACCTGCAGTAATATTGGTCCAATGTAACTGATGAGTGTGGAAGTTTATGGGTTTCTAAGGTGGCTTATTGTACAGCTGTCTGGCCGGAATCAATTAAAATCAGTAATGCAAGAAGGGGAGAGGGAGGGTCATATCCTAAAACCCTTAGGGTATGGGAGTGGTAATAACTTGGATCTCTCAGGGACTTGGGTAAATGAATGCCAAATTCATATAATTACATCGAAGAAGTTATGCAGGTTTAAAAAGTGTTTTATTAGACACGCTTATGGAAATAAGCTTTGTATGCAAATGCCAGATCCTGACATCCGATTGGAGAAAGGCAGGGGCCAGGACCTTTGCTTTGATCAACTGTTTTAAGTTTGATGCCTGAAATTCAATAATTGTACATTTTCTTGGTGTCTAGGCGCTGAAGGAGGTATGTTTTTGTTTTCTCTAGCCTCTGTAGAAGAAAACTTGGGTAATTTTTTTTTATTTTAATTTGTTTTGCTTGTATATCATTGTTATAATACTGTAAATTTGGTATATATGCCCCACCCTCCCTTATGGGATAACAGATAAAAAGTAATGTAATTTTTTGGTTGATCCAAATAATCATAAATCCAGCGTATGACAGACTAGTCATAGCCATACATGGCTCAAGTTTCATTGCTCCCTGCTTGTGCCTTCAAATGCAAGTCATGGGTGGCCCTGTTGGAAGGAGTTGGGTGTAAAATTGTCAGCCAAACAGTGACTGCATCCTATCAGACGCAGTCACTGTTCAGGTATTCAGGCAGCCATGGGTCCTGGTAGTGTAGATTCCTCCATTCATTCCGTTTAGAGTGGATGGGAGGAATTGAGTGATTTCTCTTGAGTAGCCTCACTGGCTACATGGGTAAGGCTAGCCTTAAAGGGTAACAATGTTTTTGTTTGTGTCTGCACTAATTCTTTAGGTGAAGTGATTGATTGGTTTAGCTAACTATCAGATGAGGCAGCCTATGTGTTAGCAAAAGCCCTCATACTAGCCTAATATCTGCCAGAGAGCAGTGTTTTCTGATTAGAAGTGTCAGGAGTATGGTTTTTTTTACATTGCCTGTAATTTCTAGTTCCTGTCTTTGTGTTCTTTATTGTCCAGCTTGGGGAGTTGCAATAAATTAGCCAACATACTAAGAGAATCACAAATTTCTCTTTTTTCTGTCCCCTACACTTATGACATTAATATAGTTACATAGCATTTGAGGCTGAAAAAAGACACAAGTACATTGTGTTCAACCTTTGTGAGTCACGGTCATTAATATTACCTGTATCCCTGTATGTTATGGTCTCTGAGGAATGTATCTAAATGATGTTTTAATGATTCCATACTCTGCTGATACCACTGCTTGTGGGAGAGAGTTCCACAAGCAGAAAAGAATCTCCTTCGCCCCTTGTGGTTAAATCTTTTTTCCTCCAATTTTACGTGGTGGGCTCTAGTCTTCTTTAGGGAGTTTACAGTAAACAGTTTATTAAACATTTTGTACATCAAAATCATGTCCCCTCTTAATTGCCTCACTTCTAGCATGAACAAATTTAAATTTAGCAACCTCGTCTCATAGCTTTGATCCTCCAGCTCCTTCATTGCCCTTATTTGGAGTCTCTCCAGCTCCAGGACATCCTTTCTGTGCATTAGTGACCAACACTGAACTGCATACTCAAGATGAGGCCGAACCAGTGATCTGTAAAGTGGGAAAATTATAGACTTGTCTCTACAGTACATTCCCTTTTTAATGCATGACAGTACTCTGCTAGCTTTGTTTGCTGCAGCCTGGCATTGCATGCTATTGTTTATTCTGCAGTCAACTATGACTCCCAAATCTTTTTCCACCTCTGACTTCCTTAGTGGAGGTCCTATTACTATTCTGCATATCTGTTTTTAACCTCAAAATGCATTACTTTACATTGTTCTATATTAAACCTCATCTGCCATATAGTTGCTAGCTCCTTTATTTTATCCAGGTCCACCTGTAATGTTATAATGTCTAAACCTATGTATATTACACTCCCATTTTTAGTATCATCCGCAAACACAGAAACATGACTATTAACACCTTCCCCAATATCATTTATAAACAGGTTAAACAGTATAGGGCCTCGCACAATACCTTGGGGCACATCACTCTTGACCTTAGATCAATTAGAAAAACAGCCATTTACCAATAGTCTCTGGACACGTTCCTGTATACAGTTCTCTGTCCATGTGCACACCATTTCATCTATAAAAGATTTATTGTATGTACTTATGTGCAAGTGTGTAAGAATATAGAAGTATATATAAATATATAAGAATATCTATAACATTTATATATTCTTACACATTTCCACGTACTTAAATTTACATTTTATCTTCATTTAGTACATACAATATATCTTTTTTCACTATATACTTACCTATATGTATTTTGTAGGCATCTACACTTATTTTCACAGGTTTTTTCCTACTTTTATCAATTTCTTAATCTATTGCCCGAATTGGGGATATCTCAATATGGCTATGATTACTATCATTATATGATAGTATGATTATCATTATAACTATATTACCAATTTTTTATGAACCAACAGTTAATGTACATATCTAAGTAATAGAATAGAATAATCAATAGCCAATGTGTATCTTTATATCATATACATCTATATCTTTTTAGTTTTTCGTATAATTGTAGATTTGGAACACGTCTTGTTCTCCTCCTCCCATCCCCCCCTTTTGCTGCCTGCTTCCCTCCATGGCCCTCCTTTTATTTTTAGGGGTTTGAGGTTCTGGCCTTCGTTGCCATTTGGCTTGTCCTTCGCTGGCTTGTCCACAACAAGTTGCAGGTCTTTTCATTTATTTTCTTTTTTCTATGTAATTTTTTCTTTTGTATATTTAATGTTTGAATTTTCTTCATCAACATGGATATTGATTTGTTGTATATATTAACTAGTCTTCTAGGATTGAAGTCCTCCTGAGGATGCCGCCTATCGGCAAAGCATGTTGAGGCACCTAGAGAACAACATCATTTGTAAATCTCCTTGCGATCAACTAGACTACTGCAACAATTACTGTATTGTATTTGGACCATGCACAATATCGATGTATTAATTTTGCGTTTACTCTAATGCAATCATGTTTGTAATTAATTGCAATAAATATATTTTTATCTTTTACTAGGTACGTTGTGAGAGCAATATCTTTCTTAAAAGCCCCCCTTTTCCAGGCTTTGCATACCTGGCAATGGTTTTAACAATTATATGATCTTGGTTATACATTACGTTTATCTAGTCTTTGTTGAACCCCGGCTACTGTCAACCACTGTGGTATCTTACGCACTAAGCTACTCACATTATTATAAATATCCATTAACCCTTACCCTGCCAGCGCCCTAAGGCATACGGCGGCACAAAACTGTTCCCAGCTGGCCAGGTCAGTATGCCTTACGGCACTGGCATTTATAGTTCTGCAATAAGCTCGAGGTCGCTTCAGCGACCATGACCTTATATCAGAATTGTTCCCCAGACTGTCCCCTTTAAATCAATAGCTGTCATCATGGCTCACAAGCCACTGATGGGAGCAACCCAGCCGGGAGGAAAGAGCAGGTATCATCCTGTCAGTTTCAGGATGACAGCGGCTGTGTGCGTGGCCGAGCGGAGGATCGGTAAATATCATTGATATTTACCGACCCTCTGTGTGAAGGACAAACACTGGAGTGATCGTCTGATCCCTCCAGTCTTTGTAAATAACCGGGGACACATAGTACTATGTGTCCCCAGTTATGAATGAACAGGATGTGATTTACATCACTTCCTGTTCATTCATGAATTTCTGTATGGGGAGTAGCACTCAGTACAGAGGCTCCTCCCCATTCAGAAACTGCTTGATAGTATATATTTTACTCTTATCAGCACTTTCTGAATGAATGGGAAGCCTCTGTACTGAGTGCTTCCCATTCATTTAGTGCTGGGGCTGCAGAAAAAGAAATTGAGGACTATGTCCTCAATTTCTTTTCTATTTCAAAAGGTAAATGTCAGGGGTCTTAGACCCCTAATATTTCCACAAACCCCCCCCCCAACTGTAAAAAAAACAAAAAGAAAAATACAAAATCTGTAAAAAAAACAAAAACAAAAAAAAACCACACAAACCCCCCTCCCCCCCAAACATAACATAACCTAACATACACGTGCACCATATTGTGGTGAACGCCATGCACATGCGCTGCAATGCATTGTTAGAACGCATCGCAGTGCATCATTTAGTGCAGAAAAAGAAATTGAGGACTCTGCATCAGTGTTTAGACCCCAGATATTTCACCGTAGCCCCCCCTCCCCCCCCCCAGTAAAAAATATATTTAAAAATAGAAAAGAAAAAAAAAACCCTCCCCCACATAACATACACATGCACCATATTGTGGTGTACGCCATGCACATGGGCTGCAATGCCTTGTTAGAACGCATCGCAGTGCATGAGTTTTTTTCTTTTTTTTTTAAACATTATTTGAAATGTGGCAAAGCTTTCTGACGCATTGCCATGCGTTGTTATACCTTGTGATGCAATTAAATATACGCCTGTATCATTTTATCACAACACAAACACCAACACAACGCAAAAACGATGAACATAAATCGCTTATTTACAGTTTTGCGTTCCTTCATTTATTTTTGCTAAAAGGCGCAATCTCAAAATATTTGTTATTTATTGACTCAATACAGTTTTATCTTTTAGATTGTCAGAAAATATTTTTTTTTGTGCACAGATACTTATTTTATTGTGCTTTTAGTGTACTTTATTTCACGGTCTGAGACCGGGGGAAAAACACAAAATGACAAAAAATAGCGTGCAAAAAATGGTGTCTGGGGTGAAAACACAGGAAGTAGGTGTCTGTGCGTTAACAGGGACGCACTAGAGGCGCAGGTTCTAAGAAGGGCCAGGTGTTCGACAGAGCCTCTAATGGTGAGGATGATTGGCTGCTGGACACCTTCCAGGTTGCGGCCCTCTAGCATGCCCACACAGACATAAAGGTTAGTTGCAGCACCGAGGTGCTGGATGCATCAGCAGACAGGGTTGAAGCATATACACAGCCACACAAGTAGGCACAGGTGCAAGGACTCACTTGAAGAAGCTGATGATGAATCCAATGCAGGACGTACAGGATCTCACTGTGAGGAAGAGGGAATCCAGGAAACAAGGTAGGTGGTGGGCCAAGCAGCTCAGATAGGAGGCAAAACCCGGTGCCGGATCATCACACAGGGAAGTGTGACACTTTATCAATTGAATTGTGTATGCTTATTAATTTAATATTCATTTGGGAAACATTTGCGCAATTATCGCAGGGCCTACAAATTTAGTAGCACCATCTTTTTATTCTACCTGCCTGCGCTTTCAGAAAATATATGGTTTGGGAGGTATTTTACAAACGCTAGCAATGCAGCAGTTGAAAATCAAATGAATGGGAAAAATTGTGAAAATGGTGTGGCCAGCTGAGGTGCAAAATGTTCGAGGGCTTGGCAGCGAAAGGGTTAAACCTGTCTTTCTCAGATGTAGAGGAGAAAATGAATTTACATTCAGTAAATTCAATGGTTTCCTGTAAAACGGTACTGCACTGCAGATAAAATGTTAGAAGTAGCAAACAGAAATACATTTAACCCCTTCATGACTGAGGCCTTTTTTTCATTTTTTGTACCCATGTTATATTAGCC
This sequence comes from Nanorana parkeri, assembly GCF_000935625.1. NCBI lineage: Eukaryota > Metazoa > Chordata > Amphibia > Anura > Dicroglossidae > Nanorana > Nanorana parkeri. The sequence goes on from NW_017306367.1 coordinate 95,482, forward strand.
ACATTTATTATGCTTCTCGTGAATTAATGCCAATGTCTGCCCTACCTGAATAGTAGCAAGAAAAATGGAAGGTGGGACTTAGGCAGTAAGGTGTTCTTTAATGAGGAAACTGAAATTAAAGTGACATTAAAGTCGTGCAAACCCGCTCCAACAATGCTGCTTTATCCACTTTAAGACCAGGTGGACAGATAGAGCTTTCTTTTGGTGGTATTTAATCACCACTGGGGTTTTTATTTTTTACTACATTAAGGAAAAATTACTGAAAAAGTTTTTTTTCACATTATGTTAGGAAACAATTATTATTACCCAATTTTTTGTTAAAATATAAAAGACCGCGTCACGTCGGGTAAATAAGACACCAAACACGTCAAGCTTTAAAATTGCACGCACCCGCAAAATCGCAGAAAACTACCATACCCAAAATTGGTCATAGGCGACGCTTTAAAAGGTTTTACCGCTCATCAGTTTAGTGTCATCAGTGATTGATGGCCCTAGAATGATTGCTCTCACTGCGACGTTCGCGGCGATATGTAACATGGGCGGTGTAATGGGCGCAATCATCGTTTTCACGCGTATACACACCCGACAATTTTTTTTCACTTAACTTTGTTATCATATAGGGGGGCTAATAAAACCCCCTATGTGATAAAGATATGCGACAGGTCCTCTTTATGGAGACATCAGGGGGAAGTGATGTAATATCTTGATCTGATCATCATCTTCTTTCCAGTCGATTTCAGGAGTCCCTCCAATGCTGGTGCCAGTCTCTGACCCAGCGCTGACTACTATGTCTTCTGTGTCCCACGGTGTCTGTCCGCGTGCACGCTCCCAGCTGTGTGCATTGACTTACACTGTGCCTCTCATCTTCTCCCGGCCGAACATCTCTACTGCGCATGCGCCCACCCCATGATCCTTCATGGCTGCTCGAGAATCTTCAGATCCTAAGATGGGAGCTAACGGCAGAGACACAGGTAAGTAATTACCTATTTGGTAACTTTATTTTAAAAAAAATGTTTTTGCATATATGCCGAGGAAGAAAAGTTACAATTTATTTTACCTTTGGTGAAAATGCTATCCCCCGTTTCTGGAAAGGTCTAGTAATCTTATGCGACACAGATGTGGACAAATTTGTTGGTATCCTTACAGCTCATTGAAATGGTGCTTTGAACGTGTGATAGATATAAATTATTGAATGTTTGGGAGTCACCTGCAGGATAGTGTGAATGGTAAACCATAAGCCAAGGAAATTTCCAGAGATACAAACAGAACTCCAAGGCGTCAGTACATTAGTGTTTGATCACACCATGCATTACTTTTTGAGTAACAGTGAGCTCAAAAAGGAAGAAGACCCAGGAGGACTTAACTATTGAACGAAAAAGCCACAATGGAATATGCTAAAATACACTCAGTATTAATAAGCCACAATGCTTCTGGGAGAATGCCCTTTAGACAGATGAGACAAAACTGGAGCTTTTTAGGCAAGTAACATCAGTTCTATGATCACAGATGAAAAAAATTAAGCTTTCAAAAGAAAAGAACACCGTACCAACTGTGAAACAATGAGGAGGTTTGGTTATGTTCTGGGATTGTTTTTGTTGCGTCTGGCATGAGGTGCAGAGCTCAACAAAATCTCAAAACTATCAAGGAATTCTGGAGCAAAAAGTACGGCCGGTGTCAAAAAGCTCCCTCTCGGTCACACGTCATGGGTCCCCCAACAGGATATCGACCCAAAACACATCCGATAATGGCTAAAAACAAAGCACTGGACTATTCTGAAGTGGCCTTCTATGAGCCCTAATCGAAAACCTATGAAACATTCATTAGAAGAGCCAAAGTGCAGTCTGGAGAATGAACCCTTCAAACCTGAGACATTTTGCTCAAGAAGAGTGGGACAAACTACCCGTTTGCAGTGATTTCCTCTAAAGGTTCTGTAGCAAATTAGGTTACGTGTTCCATGATTTTTATTCATGCCATTTTGGTTTGTTTTATTTGAAAAATCTTGTTGCATCAAAAATCAAAAGCAGTCTGAGTTTTATTCAATATGGAATATACAATGAGACGTGACAAATTACTTCAGACTTTTTCAAGTAATTTCAGAAAAAAGTGGGTTCATTTTTCGTGGAAGGGTACCAACAAATTTGTCCACCTTCATATTCACAGTAGCATTTGATGCTGGACACAGGGTTGCTTGTTTTGATGTTGGGGTATATTGCTGCCCTTTGGTGCAAGGGGTGGTTAACCCTAGTGCTTGCTAGTTCTGAACTCTTCCGATAAAATATCTTTCGGTTTTGTTTCATGCCTCAGTGTACAATCAAAACAGGATAAGGACAGTAGAACCTGGCAGAGGCCACCAATGGGGAGAGATGGTGATGAATCATGACAGAAATTCTAATTTTGTTGCGGTTAGTGTGTTCTAATCCTTTGCCTCTTTTTAAACTCAAAAAAAGTCTTGCTGCAATTATACTTAAAAAGGTATATCATTTTTTCTAAAAAGGAAAATCCACAACGGTGCAACCCTATGAACTAGTACAGTTATTCTTATTGGGCTATGAGGCCCTCCTCCCAGCACTGAATAGTCACAAATAAATGCAGCTAAAAATAAATAAATCAATGAATGTATTTGTATTGTAACTAGTGTAAATACTTATATTTGACCTGCCATCAACTTCATGCAATCCCCTATCCATCAACACTCAAATTAGTAGAGGGTGGGAGAGTACTAGGAGCCAGTCAGGTGAACTACATGCAAATCAGAGGACATAAGTGAGCAGAGGGATAGCCTTGGTACACTTCTTGAACTCCTTAACTGTCCAATCAGCAGGGTAGAGTAGAGAGATTAAACCACTAAATTACTTAACTTAATTTAAGCTGAACTCCGGGCTAACCAAATATTGTCTAAATACAAAAAGTTTGTGTATTCTTATGCGACTCTTGATGTCCTTTGTAAATTTCTTCCAGACCCATGCAGTAATGCAGTATAAAATAACTTTTGTAGGGCTGGAACAAGTAATCGATAATGAGAATCGTTTGCAACAATTCTCATCATCGATTAGTTGATTTTTGATTAGTTGGTGCCGCTCTGCTCCTCTGTTCTCCTCCCTGCTGTTGCTGGCTGCAGCGGACTGTGTCCCTTTCAATCCTTGCCTGCAGAGGCAGCGGGGACACAGACCACTGCAGCTGGCACCAGCGGGGAGGAGACCCCGCTCTGACTGCATTCCCCCGCTGCCCCCCACCCCCGTAGCTCTGCTGCTGCCCGGCCCGTTCCTCCTTTGCTTTGTCCACGTGCCTCCCCTGCCCCACCCCCTGTTGCCGCCTTGTTCCTCCTCTGCATCTAGAGACTGGGAGCCATACCTAGCCTGCTATTGGATATTTTAAAATGCAATAGCCAATAGCAGCCTGGCTATTACACCCACCCACTGCCTGCTGTCAATCAGCAGAGGAGGGCCTGATGGAGAACTTTCTACTTTAGGTCCCTCTGCTGATTGACAGTAGGCAGTGGGCAGGTGCAATAGCCAAAAATAAAGTAAAAAAAAAAAAGTTAACTAAAATGAAAAAGACAAAAAAAAAGTCTCTTTAATGCACCGTGATCCAAACAAAGCCTTTAGGAAACGCACTTTATTACTGATGTTTCTCCTCTCTGCCAGATCTCCAAATGGTCAGATAACGATCGCTCTTTCTCTTATTTCTTATTACTCTGCAATTCCAAGCTTGGTTAATATGGACCAGAACTGTTCAGGTTTTTATCCAGAGCACAGACGCCAATACTGCGGCATTATTTTCTTTTTCTATGACAGCAGTAAGGTCAGCTTCTCTTTTCTTTATGCCCCCAGGTATGCAGAAGCCCAGGATTGAGCCGGTTATTAGATTCCTTCAATGCAGAGCCCTGGGTGCTCCCCCCGGCATAGGCACCGCTGTGCGTCCCTTGACCCAGCCTGGATTGCAGCAGGATCCCAGCCCAGTACTCTCCATTCCTTCATCTCCTCACCTTGACATTGGGATGATCCGATATTTTTCTTCTCCCCCATTCCCGTCACATTATCTCCGGATTTATCACACATCACTTGACATCAGCATGCCGGGGGAGCAACCAGGGCTCCGCATTGAAGGAATATAATAACTGGCTCTGCATGCCTGGGGCATAAAGTAAAGAGAAAGTGACCATACTGCTGTCAAAAAAAAAAAAAATGCCGCAGTATTGGCGCCCGTACTCTGGATACAAATCTGAACTGTTCTGGTCCATATTGACAAAGCTTGGAATCGCTGGGCACTGAGGTTGCAGGAAAAGGGAGGGTTAAGAGGAGCGATCGTTATCTGACCGTTTGGAAATCTAGCAGAGAGGAGAAACATCAGTAATAAAGTATTTATCGCTCACCCTATGTAGGAGAGCCCTAAAGGTCTGGTGAGGGCGTTTCCTAAAGTCTTTGTTTGGATCACGGGGCATTAAAGGAGAACTATGGGGTAAGTGTTTTTCCCCATAGTTCTCCTCAGGGTCAGGGGAGGACATAAACCCCAAAGCTCAATATATCACGAGCTACAGCTCACGGTATACTGAGACTGCCGCAGCTGGGACGGATCCCGACATAACTGTCGAGATCCACCCAGCGGCGTGATTGACAGCTGGCTCTGCCTATCAAGAGGCAGAGCCAGCTGTACCCGCCCCCTCCCCTGTCAGTTCCTCCACTCAGCGCTGGAGGATCGGAGTGGGGAAATCCCTGCAGGGAGCCGTGGGTGACAGTCACAGCTCTCTGCAGGGACCGGATCGGGAAGTGAGTGAGCGACGGTATGTGTTCGCTCACTTGCCCATCTATTGAGCCGACGTGTGACAGTTTAATTGTCACATGTCGGCTTGAACTATGAGGTTGAGTGAAAATCACTCACCTCATAGTTCTCCTTTAAAGAAACTTTTTAAATTTCAAAAGACTTTTTTCGTATTTACAAACACTTTGATGAATAACTTGCTTGGAGAAGGAGAATGTTTACACTAAAGAATGGACTTTGGCAGTTCTAACACATTTAATGCATAGTGAGGGGAATTTATCAAAACTGGAGCTTGACATGACAACCAATCAGCGTCTCTCTTCAGTTTGTTCAGTTATGATTTCAAAATGAAAAAGAGAAGCTGAGTGGTTAACATGCACAGCTGCTCCAGATTTTGTCTGCTCCAGTTTTGAAAAATGTCCTTCAGTGTGTTTTTATATTTTTCACTTTTTGTTGCAACTTATGAATATTTATTTGAGCGCTTGTTGGCACTTTTATGTGTTAATAATTTTTTGCAAAGTAAGAAAATTAATTATCAAGTACTGTGACACTTTATATTAGAGATTGGAAATAACACTAGTTGATTTTTAGTGCAGTGCAATTACATTCAAGTATGTCCTGTACTTGCTGAAAATGTTCTTAGCCTTAAAAGTAAAAAACAAATGCAGCAATCACATTTAAAGAATGGTAAAATTCCAAATTACATTTTTGTTTTTAGCTTTAGATACGCTTTCAAAAAACCTTTATAGTTCTTCAATTTAAAGTTAAGGGTAAATTATGTCATTATTGACATTTTTAGACCGCTGATGTCTCTCCCCTGCACTGAGGCCAAGCAAAATCAGACACAGATTCCCTGATCTGCTTTTTTACCGGGCACAGGGTTCTGACATTTTGGAACCCAGGGGTGCTCAGAGCTTCTAGAATTATTGATCACAGGAGAAACTGGGGAACAGATGTTCCTTAGGCCCTCTGCGTTCTTAATCCATATTTGGATGTCCCAGGCTCCCACAGTACATAGGTGAGCCCAGGACAGACAGGGTGGGGACGAGCAACTTTTTATATAGTTAGAGAAGTGATCACATAGCTTTCCAAATGCCTGAATCACTTATTAAAACAGCCAGATAAACAAAAAATAACAAAAATTAATATTTAAATGCAACTCACGACTGCAACTGACCCAAGGAAAAAGTCACACACCACTGTCTACCAAATTACAGTGTGTCGCTTTTTCCTTGGGTCTGCTGTAGTTGGGTGTGGACGGCTATGGGCCTGCACCTGCATATACCCAGGTATTAGAGTCTTGATGCTGGATGGAACAGTCATATCTTTCTGTAATTGTAAACAGTCACGACTGCAATTGTTTTTGTCCTGCTACTGCCTGCAACTTACAGTGGTGAAAGTAAAAGGGTTAAAACACCCAATGCTTGGTGTAAACAGACAATTTACTTATATATTGATGAAGCTTTAGTGCTGCACTATACAATGTTAAAAAAAATAGAAGCCTCTCGGCCCTGGATCATGGGGACTGCTACCCGGCTGGGCCCCCCAATGGTCCTGAGGTCGGCATTGGAATAACACCTCCTCGAGATAGCTAGTCCTCATAGTATTTGTGGACTTCTTGACATTCCAGCGAGGAAGAGCTCCATGTGTTGAGCGGAAGGCTCTACATGCAACAACCGGACTCTATTCCTCGGCTGTACATCAACTGTGATCATTTGACATATACTAATGCTATTTCTGTATCGCTCTGTAAAACCAATAAAATACTTTGGAATCGAACAAAATAGAAGCATGTGCAGCAGATTAAAGTCTATTTTTAAGGGGAACTATACCAAAAGCAGGTTTTAGAATCATGTTTTATTCCAATAGATTTTCTAACCCTTGCTGTTATGGCTCATCCAAGTCTGTTCTCTACCCATTTGACAGACAAATTTGCCCAGAGAAGTATACAAGCAGTGCTTGGGAATGTTCTGGTCATTCATTAGAACTGTTTGGGTTCTTCCAGCATTGACTTCCTTTGCATCTTCCTGGATGCAGAAGTCCATACTGGAAGACTTTCCTGTGCCAGTCACTGCGATTGAAGGTCTATGGCTGGTAACACACTTTTAGAATATTGGTCGATTCACAGGATTTAGACGAAATGTTTACAGTTGGTGAAGAAGTTTAACTTGGATGGAGTTATCTGTTAAGATTTCTTTCTGCATGTTGAAGAAAATAAATGTATTAATGTATGGCCAGCTTAAACAGGGAACAGCTAGAAATACAATACTCAGCAGCTGGGGCTTAGCTCTAAATGAGCGAGGATCTCTGCTCACAGCCACCAACCAAAAGTTCAAATGCCCCCTTGCCCAGTCCTCCACAGCATTGCCCCTTGCTGTCTGGAAACAGTATTATGTGCAACAGACACGTCACTTTAACAAGGTGTTCCTGCAAATGTTTTGAAAGCACTGGCAATGGGAAAATAAAAGCGCAACATAGAACTAAATCACTGCAGAGCATAAGAAGGTGAAATAAACCGAGCGAGCGGATGGTAGCTACGAGCAAGAAGCCTGCTGAGGGGAATAGTGTAGGAGGGGGCGGGGGGCCAAGCGGATAATTACCCATGCAGTTATTGAGAGGCAGCACAAAAGGGAATGAAACTCATCCTACAAAACACATGAACTGGCTAAACAGTAAAGGGAGACTGAGCGCAGGATTTCCGGCATAGCGGTACCAGAAAATCCGAGGCTGTAGAGGAAGGACGGCCTCTAATTGCAAACAGGCATGAAACCCACCGGCGGAAAACGCGCGTTGTACTTCTTCTTCTTGCTTGGCATCGTCTACTAATAGGTATCCCAAACACCGAGGAAAGCAAAGGCGAAGAACAAGTCACAGACCACAACTGCCGGGAGGACTGTCAGGAGTTGTCCACAAAGTGGTTTTTAATAAAGTTCATCCTATTGTTAAAAAAACAGTTCCCTGTGCGTTGTGAGGTGAATGTACGTGGATAATAAAGTTATTCTAGAGGGAAGTTCCGGTTTTTCTATGTTCGTTTCCGCTTCCACAAGAAGCTATGGAAAACTATGATTTAGTGAAAATAGAACGTGTTACTTGTGCTGTATAACACACACAATAGCTGCTCAGTGTCGCGGTGCTATTTTCATGTACACTTTCGACTTCACACAGCAGTCCAGTGGTATGCGAAGCCAAGTATTGTCCTGTTTTCTTCCTTGTTAATAAAGTTTTGCATTTCCTGTACGTTTACAATCGAACGAATATGTCTGCTGTCGCCTAGGTAACGGGGCCTACAACTTGAAGTTTGATCAGGCAGACATGACAACGGAGCCTTCCCTCCAGTAAGCCATCTGTGTAACTGTATTTGAGGTATATGCCCTGGTTAATGAACGACCTTTCGTTTCCTGACAGTTTGTGCTGTGTCTAGAAATATGGTCTCTTTTCACCACTTAGTATTTTTATCATGACACATTTCGTTTTCTTTACAGGCATATTTCCAGCACTTTTCTCCTGTGGTATTTGCCTGCTCGTTGTCTTGCTATTATCTTTCTGTGTTGCTTGTGTCAACTAGTACAGTACTAGTCATACAATACTTACACCATAACTCCTAACTGTCCCTTATGTGGAGACAATCCCTCTGTCCTTCTTTCCTCCTCAGTTGTCCCTTTTTTTTGTTATGATGTATAGAGCTCTACAAAAATGCACGATTGAACTACCAAAACATTTCAATCCAACCTCATTGGCCTGCTTGACACCTATTCACAGCATTTAACACTATATTTGCATTAGTGCTTTGTAGTGCCATTTTTGATTGCCTCCCCAGCACACTAAAGGAATACACAGCACTGTTCTGTATTGCTATGTGCTGTGTTGGGAAAAAGAGTGCAGGTATATTTTTTGGTCCATTGTGGTGTATTGGCTGCCTTAATGCGATGTACATTATCACACAACATTATTTTTGCATTAATGCACCAGTGTGCACAGTTGTAATATGTGCTATAAAGCTGAACTCCAGCAATAAACAATTATGTATACTTGCACTGGTCCAGCCTGTCACAATACAAGTATCTAGTATTTTTATCAATTAATACTAACAGCGTTATTCACAAAAGGGTGAAGAGTTTGGAGAAGGCAGGAGACGTGAACAATCTAGGCCAAAATAGCTGATTTGGACAAATTCTCAAATTCAGCTCTCTTTCCAGTTCAGCTATTGTGGCCTAGATTGTTCACTTCTCCTGCCTTCTCCAAACTCTTTACCCTTTTGTGAATAACCCTGTAAGTGTTTTCTAATTGATTGAGGTAGGGATGTTCAAATACCAGTGCTGATACTTGGCATTTTCACGAGAACTACCAGGGTCGCAGCGGTTGCAGCTGTGACAGGGCCCTGGCGCTCCACCACTGTACTGAAATCATTGGTTTGTATTGTTTTAGAAAAACTGTCACATGACAATAAACAAAAATGTATCAGTAATTGTATCTGAGAGTACTTGGACAAGTACTTGGTCTAGAAAAAATGGTATCGGTGAGTACCTAATAAATATTTATATATATAAAACAAATCATACATTATAACAGGGATGCACAAATCCCAGGAGCCCCGTATGCTCCTTACAAATGGCAGCTGCCTCCTAACCTTTGAGGTTTTTTTCTAGTCTTAATCTTGGAGCCTGAAAAGTATCAGTACTTGTACTTGTACCAAGTACTGTACTTGGTATCTGAACATCCCTAGGATGAGGGGTGGCAGTATTCATTGATAAAATACTAGGCATTCGCTGAATGGCTGCTGTGCCAAGGGAGCCATCTTCTGTATTTTCACAGAAGTTGCTCAGCACAGTGGCAGTACCAGGATGTGGAAGATCGCTGTAAATCGCTGTAGTAGTGCCAGCTACTACAGTGTTTCACAGGATGACTGCGGCCCTGGCAGGGTTAAAATATCTATACTTCCATTGTGCCAAGTTAGACCAATGTAAGTATACATTTTTAATATTAGGGATGCACCGATATATAGGGCGCCGAAAATGGCACTTTTGGCATAATGCCGAAAGTGCCATTTTCTGGCCGATACAGCAGTGCATCCATTCTTTCTTTCCTCCCCACTGGGCAGTTGCCCTGTGTCTCAGCGGGGAGGAGAGAGACTGTCACAGGAGGTTGAGCGTTGTGAGCGGCGTCGTCTCTCCTCCCCGCACCACTCAGCCTCCTGTTACAGATCAGAGGAGATTGGTGTTGGCGGACACAGCCAACGCTGTCACAGGAAGCTGAACTCCGCTCACTCAGCCTCCCGTGACAGCGTGGAGGAGGGAGAGCGAGTACAAACACTCAGTGATCGCTGAGTGTTTGTAAATAATTGAGGACAGATTATGTTGACTATATTCTCAATTATGAAGGAATGGGAAGTGATCTACATCACCTCCTGTTTATTCATGATTGTGGTTATGAATGAACAGGAACACTCCTAGAGGATTCCTGTTCATTTATAACAGGGGCTGCAGAAAAAGAGCTTTTTCTCTCTCTTTTTCTATTTTAAATGGGAAATATCAGGGGTCTGTTTAGACCCCTAATATTTCCCCAAAGCCCCTAAAAGTAAAAAAAATATTAAATAAAAAATGAATAAATTAAAAAGTTTATAAAAAAGAAAATATTTTTTTTTTTTTTAAAAAGTTAAAATAAAAAAGGTTCGTTTCGGCCTGACATTTTCTTTCTTTCTTTCGGTTTTGTTTCGGTTTTGAAATTTTTATTTCGTTGCACCTCTATTTAATATTTAAATCTTGAGTTCAGCTTTATTCATTGCCTTTATTTTGAAAGGCCAGTAGAAAGGAAAATGAGTGGTGGAAGAAAAAGCACCTGTGAGTTTAAAGTGTAACTGCAGCTTTAATGCAGTTTCACTTATATTGTACTTTTTTTACCTGTCCCTGATTTAGCAAAATATGGCCCACGTAGCTGCAGAGTAGCTTGACAAAATCTTCTCAGCATGTGTAGTACACTCTCCATTAAAACATATTGAGAGTTTGTACTCCACTTCCCAACGTTTCTCTCATTTTAAAGAGTTGTTTAGAGGTATAGTAGATTTATAGTACATGTGTGAAGGGCAACGGGATCAGCAGAATGTGACTGAGAACATAGTTCTAAAGGTGCCCATACACTGCACGATTCTCGTACGAGAATCACGGGAAATCCTGCGATCGTACGAGAATCGTGCAATGTGAAGGCGTGCAACCGTTTCTACTGTACGGTCTCGCATCTTTTGTCTAAGGAGCATGCTAGAAAACCAGCCGAAAATCTTACGATTTTCATCTGGTTTGAATGATGCTAAGGAGACAGATGCCGAACGGACCGGTGTGCGCACGCAGGGGTGGGCTTTGCGATGATCGCAAGTACGATCTGCCATCTGTATGGCCACCTTTAGTCTCATAGTTGTCTGCTGATTTTCCCCAGTCATCTTCCAGGGCAGCCCATGAGATAAGGCTCCGCCTGCCTGCAACAGGAAACACATCAACCACATTTAAATAAATAGACCCCTCCCTCCATCCCAATTCAGTTTTTTTGTGTTTCCTCCGGCTACACAGGTTCACATCGTAATGTTTGTTGTTTTCAGGGCTCGTTTTTCTATTTGCCTCAGGGCAGAGCCTAACCCTGATATGCGTTGGGACCTACTCCAGGATTTCCTGCTGCAGCGCATACAGGGACCCCTTGTCGGACCCCCATCCGAGACTAGGCCTAGGTTCCCCTCCGTCATTCAGGGAGGGCAACCATCCTCCTGTACGTGAGTGGCTCCAGATGGTGACCCCCCCGGTGTGCAGTTGTGGCAAGGGTATACCCTGAGCGGTGTCCGGCACCCCCTCTTGGTGACAGGAAGGGGGTAGGGTCTAGTGTGGGTGCAGTGGAGACACTTACCGGTGGTAGAAGTGGTCACTGTTCCATGGGCCATGGTTCCGTCCGGTGGGCCGCATGGTGGCTTGCGTGGGAGAGTTGCGGCGTCTGCAGGCAGCTCCGAAGAGGTAGCTTGAGGGCAATGTTCTATTGCTAGGTGGTCCTTCCACCAGCTGGGAGCGCTGTGGCGGCGTCTGTAGGAAGCGAGGCGCGTCATCAAGACCGCGTGGTGCGGTGACGCGCTTCCGGTGCGCCATTTCCGGGTTCCAGGACGCTCGCGCGCGCTGGCCAGTTTAAAGGCAGCTGGGGACGGAGACAGTCGGCATGTGAGGCAGCTGAAGCACCTCCCATAACAAACGCCGCTCGGCCACGACTATTGAGGCTGCACACCTCGCGGACTGACCGGGACCACATACGGTCAGTGGGGACGTCAGGAGCGGGCCAATAGCGCGGTCGGCAGTGAGCTGCAATATGCCCACGGAGACCGGACCTGGTGTTGCCCACCCAGATCTGGGAGAGCATGGCACTGGCGCTAAGGTAGGCGAGTTTTATTGGTGATTCTCCTCTATCCTTACTCAGCTTGTATTGGGGGCCTGTGGTACAGGACAAGCTGGGCTGTGTTGTTTCTCAAGCATTGTTTGCATAGTGGCCTCGGAGGATAAGCCCCTTGCTGGAACTAGTGGCTCTCCCCAAAAGGGAAGAAGTGTGCCTCACTGAACGCCAAAATGTCACCTTCATGGTCCAAACCCCTGTGCAAACATCGGGGGAAGGTAGCTCGATGGGCTATGCAGAAAGCTGCACGAGCAAGCAAGCTCCCAGTGAATCCTCGGGCTCTCAGGTAGAGTCAGAGGATCAGGATGAGTCGGAGGGGAAGCACTCACCGGGGCTGATGGCATTGGCGACGGAGATTCTGTCATGGGCATAACGCAACCTCTTATCCCTGACGGCGAGACATATCAAAGGCAGCCTGAACGAACTGGCAGACTCGCTCAGCCGCACGGAGCTTCACAGGTCCGAAGGGTCGCTGAATGCGAGAACGTTTGCCTGGATCACCAGCTTGTGGGGCTGCCCGGAGGTGGACCTCTTCGCAGCTGCCAACAACAGGCAGGTGGAACAATTTTTTTTCCCTCTCCAGGAACGACGGTGCTCTAGTGGTAGACGCTTTGGCGCACCCGTGGAGGTTCCGTTTGGGTTACGCATTTCCCCCACTACAATTGATTCCGAATGTACTTCGGAAACTCAGAGGGGAGAGGCTGATGTTAATTTTGATAGCGCCATACTGGCAGAAGAGGACGTGGTTCACGACACTCCTAGAGCTTTGTGTGGAGGGGCCGCTGTTTCTTCCACCGACGGCAGACTTGCTGGTACAGGGCACGGTGAACCATCCGCAAGTACAGTCTTTAAATTTAGCGGCGTGGCTTCTGAGAGGGAGGTGCTGATGAATAAAGGATTATCAGCACAAGTTGTCTCCACATTGCTGCACAGTAGAAAACCAGTTACAGCTGCAATTTACCTGAAAGTGTGGAGAGTCTTTTCAAGCTGGTACAACAGCCGAGGTAGACCGACGGCCGACATGGTGCCGTTGGTTTTAGATTTTCTGCAGGGGGGTCTGGACAAGGGTCTTTCCTGTAGTACACTGAAAGTACAGGTGATGGCTTTGTCTAATTTTGTAGATATTAGGCTGGCAGAGGAACCTCTCATAAAAAGGTTTATGCGAGCTGTGGTAAGGATGAAACCCCCAAGGAGTAAGGTGGTGCCGAATTGGGATCTCTCGGTGGTATTGCAGGGGTTTCTCAAACAGCCTTTCGAACCCCTGGGGGAGTGTTCCATCCACAACCTGACGGTGAAGACGGCCCTCTTGGTAGCGTTGGTTTCTGCTCGGAGAGTGAGCGAGATTCAAGCCTTCTCCATGGCTGACCCGTACTGCACCATTATGGCAGATAAAATTGTGCTACGGCCAGACCCGGCTTTTTTGCCGAAGGTGGTGTCCACCTTCCATAGGACTCAGGAGGTGGTCATTCCTTCGTTTGCAACTAACCCTACCTCTGCTGGGGAAAGGGAATGGCAGGGCATTGATGTACGCAGGTGCGTCCTGGAGTACCTTAGGGTCACGAAACCTTGGAGACGGTCAACTCGTCTCTTCGTACTATTTGGGGGTCCCACTAGAGGGAACAGGGCCACTAAAAGCACTATTGCTAGGTGGATTAAAATGGCCATATCTGCGATTTACAACGCTCAGGGGTTGGCGTTGCCAGGGTCGCTCACAGCACACTCCACTAGAGCATGGGCCACTTCATGGGCAGAGCGAGCAGGGGCTACTCCCGACCAGATCTGTAGAGCAGCCACGTGGTCCAGTTTCCAGACCTTCGTCAGGCATTACAGACTGGAACTCATGCTCCAACAAGACCAGGCATTTGGCAGGAAGGTCCTGCAAGCTGTGGTCCCACCCTAGGAGGTAAGATTTGTCCTCACTGATCCTCTCATGGGCTGTCCTGGAAGATGACTGGGGAAAACATGAGTTGATTACCTGATAACTCTGTTTCCAGGAATCTTCCAGGACAGCAGATTCCCGCCCTTGGTTGGTAGCCAGGGGACATCCGTGTATTGATAAGCTGGTGTCCCCCCCTAGGACGTAAGATTTGTCCTCACTGATCCTCTCATGGGCTGTCCTGGAAGATGACTGGGGAAAACATGAGTTGATTACCTGATAACTCTGTTTCCAGGAATCTTCCAGGACAGCAGATTCCCGCCCTTGGTTGGTAGCCAGGGGACATCCGTGTATTGATGTTAGAGGGGATACTTTGAAATGTTTGGTAGCCTTCGGTTCTAGAGGGTACTGAATTGGGATGGTAGGAGGGGTCTATTTATTTAAATGTGGTTGATGTGTTTCCTGTTGCAGGCAGGCGGAGCCTTATCTCATGGGCTGTCCTGGAAGATTCCTGGAAACAGAGTTATCAGGTAATCAACTCATGTTTTCAGGCACAGTAGTCCTGTTTGTACAGTACAGGTCTGGGCAGTGGCATCAGCAAAAGATGACAGAGCACAGTTTAATTATTTCTTGCTGATTTCCATGTACAGTCCTTTTCCTACACTGTATGTTTGGGAAGTGGGATCAGTGGAAGGTGACAGAGGGCATAGTATTGTAGTTGTTATCTGATTTGCAGACAAAGTCCTGGTTGTATAGTCTGGGCACCAGAATTAGGGGAAATTGGAGTCCAGTAGGATCAAACGGAAATTACCTTAGAGAGTGTTACTGGCTCTGTTCTTTGGCTTGGTGCATGTGGGACTTTGCAGGAGCAAGTTCTAGTAGCTACAGCATACAATAGTTAACATCAGCTATACCGGATAACAAGAGCAGCTACTGAAGATAGTGATTCTTTAGCTAGTTACAAATGCAGCAAATAGTCAATTGTTCAGTGACTAAGCTCCAGTTGGCTGAAATCTGTGCAACATACTTTTCTTTAACTGCAATTATTTTCTTCCTGGCATCATAGCTAAGGAAAGTGATATTGTAGCTGCTACAAATTGCCACTACAGAAATCACTCATTATTATCAGGACTCAAAATTTCAAGTCCTGAGCTACTAGCCAGGCCTTAACAGTTAATCGCCACCAGTTGCCCCACCTAACCCCTACCCTGATGCGGCCTTAACTCCCCCCTAAACACACCCTCTTAAATTACCTAATGAAATTACACTTTTAAATGTTATATGCAGAATAAAGTTACAAAAATAAATATTAACAACAACAGTATTAACATAAAGCAATGTAAACATTGCTGCCCTCCACCTCCCCACATATAAAATAATACCCTCTCCCCTGTTCTCTGCCCCCCACGTATAAAATAATACCCCACTGTTCTCTGCCCCCCACATATAAAATAATACCCCACTGTTCTCTGCCCCCCACATATAAAATAATACACTCTCTCCCCCTTT
>NW_017306367.1:111354-111631 GCF_000935625.1 Nanorana parkeri
CCCCCTCACCACCGACAAGCCACCCCCCCCCCCCCTTCCCAGCCCACATAAGATAAAAGAAAGAGCCCCCTCATCTGCTTGCCATTATGCAGGGAGAAGGCATGAATCCGATCCCTCCTGATTAAGTCAGGTACGGACCGTGTACCTGACTTATAAGAGCAGCCGCTCCTTGCTGTCCTGGCTCCATTCCTTTCGGCCGGAGCTCTGCAGTTCTGAGCCCCTTTCGAAAGGATGGATTAGTAAGGTCTTCAGACCTTACTAATCCATCCTTTTCGAA
>NW_017306367.1:115639-150831 GCF_000935625.1 Nanorana parkeri
TGCTTGCCGTTATGCAGGGAGGAGGCATGAATCCGATCCCTCCTGATTAAGTCAGGTACGGACCGTGTACCTGACTTATAAGAGCAGCCGCTCCTTGCTGTCCTGGCTCCATTCCTTTCGGCCGAAGCTCTGCAGTTCTGAGCCCCTTTCGAAAGGATGGATTAGTAAGGTCTTCAGACCTTACTAATCCATCCTTTTCGAACGGGGCTCAGAACTGTCAGAGCTCCGGCCGAAAGGAACGGAGCCAGGACAGCAAGGAGTGGCTGCTCTCATAAGTCAGATACGGGATCCGTGAACGTGTGACTGACTGAATTTCCACTCGCCCTCCCTTTATTTCCACTCGCCAAATGCGAGCGGGCGAATGGAAATTTTGAGCCCTGTTATTATTATTATACAGGATTTATATAGCGCCAACAGTTTGCGCAGCGCTTTACAATATATGAAAGACATTACAATCACAATACAATTCAAGACAAGATGGTAAGGAGGGCCCTGCCCATGATGGCTTGCAATCTAAAAGGGAGGGGCAAGTGATACATTAGGAGGTAGCTGTGCGGGGATGAATTCTTTGAGAAAGGTATAGTTCAGTGGTTAGGTTGAGGTAGGATAGGCTTCCCTGAAGAGATGAGTCTTAAGGGATCGCCTAAAGGCAGTCAGAGTGGGAGACAGACGGACAGGTTGGGGTAGATAATTCCATATAATGGGAGAGACTCTAGTGAAGTCCTGGAGGCGAGCATGGGAGGAGTTGATGAGGGAGCTGGAAAGCAGGAGGTCTTTTGAAGAGCGGAGGGGGCGGTTAGGGTAATACTTTGAGACCAGGTTTGAGTTATAGCCGGGGGCAGAGTTGTGGATGGCTTTGTAAGTGGTTGTTAATATTTTGAATTTTATCCTTTGGGCTATTGGAAGCCAGTGCAGGGATTGACATAAGGGGGTTGCAGACACTGAGCGGTTGGTTAGGTGAATGAGTCTAGCAGCTGCATTCATGATAGACTGAAGGGGGGATAGCCTGTGTAGAGGTAGGCCAATGAGGAGGGAGTTGCAATAGTCAAGACGAGATATAACAAGTGAGTGGATGAGTCATTTTGCGGTTTCATTGGTGAGGAAGGGGCGTATTTTGGAGATGTTACGAAAGTGAAGGCAGTAGGATTTGGATAGTGATTGGATTGGATTCACCTAGTACCTACAGATAAAGGTGATATGCTTGAATAAATGACACATAGCAATTGTCATAGTGTATTCATTTTCATACAGTAACCAAAATGCAGATTTGTCATATGGAAAAAGTAAGTGCACTGTACATTTCCCACCACTTTAAATCCATGAAATCAGAATCCTGTGTTCCAGATTAGGTGCCAGTGATTATAACCCTTCTTAGGGAGTATGGGTAGGTGGAGCCTGTCTTATTTAAATCTCAGACATCTAGGGTATGGTGTTCTCTTTGCTATTGATATGTTTGGTGTCATCCTGACAAGATTATTAGAACTCTCTAAGTCCCTCAGAAATAAAATGGTGGATGCCTATGAGACTGGCTTAAAAAGATCCCCAAATTATTTATAATCAAACATTCCACTGTAAGGAAAATAATCTAGAAGTGGTATAGATATCCAACCACTACCAGTCTGTCCAGGACTGGCAGGTCCAGAAAATTCAGCACAAGAGCTAAACGTTTGATGCTAAAAAAAAAAAAAGGCTCCAAGAACCCCAAAATGTTATCGTAGGGTGTTCAGTTAACTCTTGAAACAGTTGGATTTAAAGTGCATGTATTTACAATCGGAAAGAGATGTCACTAATTTAACCTGCTTGAGAGATGTATTAAGAAAAAATATTTGCTGCCCAATTAGAGCATTAAAGTAAGATTACAGTTTGCCAATTAACATTTGGGCCTTCTGGAACAATGTACAGGAGACTGATCAACCAAAGCTAGAGTTGTTTGGGAACAGTAGACATGCGGCATACTGAAGACTATTTCAAGAGAAGAACCTCAGAACAACCTTGAAGCATGGTGGTAGAAACATTATAGTTTGGGGTTGCTTTGCTGCTTCATGACCTGGTCAGCTTGCAGTCATCAAGTCAACTATACCAGGGGTGTGGGAATTTGTAAAATAAAACTTCTTGTCCAAGGACTAAAGCGGGGGCCCAATCTACTTGTCCCTCATGACAATCTACTTGTCCTGATACCAAAAATTATTTTAACCAAAACCTTATTTAACCGTGCTAAGAAGCGCTTCTCATTGGTCAGTGCGGTCAAGTGACTGCTCTAAACAAGTGCTTGCAATTTGTGAGGAGTAGCAAGCAGGCTGCTTACAAGTGATCTGGGCGGGTTGTACAGCTGCCCAGATCACTTGTACAAAACAGCATCCCTGCTCTAGAAATAGCCCTGTTGTTTGCCCGTAGCAGGGCTAAATATAGAAGAAAAACACCTGCTCTCTACCCAGAACTGCATGTACTGGACATCGGGCGAACTAATTCTACATTCATGTATACATTCTACATCATACCAACGTGTGCTTGATTGTGAGGCCATATGTCCAATATTTGAAGCTTAACCCGAAATGAGTCTTTAAACACAATAATAATCTGAAGCAAATCCACCAAGGGATGGCTGAAAAAGAAGAAATAGAGGGTTGCCCTGATGTGATCCACATTGAAATTATGTTGGGGGATTTCGAAACAGGCATGTCATGCAAGGAAGCCCACCAACATCTTACAACTAAAGGAATTTTAAATGTTTTACCACTTCTCCATGCAATATCAGAGGCAGTTGTAGAAAATGCCTACAAGAAGTAATTTCTTCTAAAGAGGGCGGTTCCAGCTTTTCATGGCAAGGGTACACTTACTTTTTCCACAGTATACTATTACACCTCTTGATATTTTGGTTGAATAAATTATTGAAATGGCAATCTTTTCTTGTGTTTTTATTTAAGTATATAACCTTTATCTGGCAGATCTAATGTTTGCGTGCTCAAATACTGTATTTCAACTATTTCAATTGGGTATAGGGGGATGTGATATGAAGGGGTGGTTCTGATGTGAAGGAGGAGTTCCTAGTGTGAGAGGGGGAACTCAGATGCGAAGGGGGGGGGGGTCTGGTGTACAGGAGAAACCCCGCTTTTTTTTCTGTAAGGCACCCCCTTCAAATCCATACCAGACCCCTATCTTGGATAAGGGTCGGGTATAGATTTTGTAGGGACTACACATTGTTTATTACATTTACACTTTAGATTGGGGTGCCTCAAGATTTTGCATACTTTTAAATGGTACCATGACTGAAAAAAATGCTGTTGTAAAAAAATGAATTATCAAAATTATGGATCGGATGTTTTAAGTTGTGAATACCTCAAGGGCCTATTTATAAAAATTCAAGCCCATCTCTGGGCAAACAAAAAATACCCTTGCTGTGGAGCTACCACCACATTGCAAGGGCAAGTGCTTGTTTTTGCGCTAGAATTGTCTCCGCAGCCTCTTCTTACCTGGGGTCTGGTGGTCTAAGGATCGCTGACAACATAACATCTAATGAAGTTTCCATAAACCTACATTGGATGTGAGGAAGCCAAAAGCCATTCCGTAGCTGGAGTGGAGGGGGAGAAGAAGACAGCGCTGACCCGAGCAAGAGCAAGGTTCAGGTAAGCAATTCTGCTCCTAGACAAAAATGAGCACGTAGGATATGTAAAAATGGAGAAGCCAAGCTTGAATAGAGGTGGGGGGTGAGACATCTTTTGTCTGCCACATACAATGCTGTTTTAACCACCTTACGTCCATGGCCGTTTGTGAACGGCCAGATGGACGTCTGCTCAGAGCGCGAGGGCGTCTTAAGACGTCCTGCCCCTCCCCCCTCTCGTGTCCGCGCTGAGCGCCGCACACGAGAGGGAAAACCGTCAGACTATGGCCTTCAAGTGGTTAACACCTCTCTCTGGGCAGGTTAATAACGCCTCCTAGACTCCAATTATGCAAATGCTATCAACACCTGGTTGCGACTAATAGATTATGTGGATTGGAGCAACATTCACCATATTTATTCCCAGATAATTTTTTGTACAAGCCATTATGAATTGAGAAAGCTGGCTGGATGACCAGCGAAACTTCAAGAAAAAATACATCAAGTCCAGTTGCCTTGACTTATTTTTTACAGATACACTTAGGATACTTTCTTTGTTTGTTTTTACAATTTACATTATACCTTCATGGCTGTGCATCCTGGATATCTGCACATTTATAAAACTTAAGTTACAGATGTCAGACTGAAAATTAGGTGAGGGGAAGTCTAAATAAGGACACAATAAAAAAAATAATGATTCTCTATTATCCATTGGGGATACAGCTTGATGATAATTTAAGTGACACTAAACTCAGGAGTTAAATCTTAAGCCCTCATTCACACTAGAAAAGGCCTGGACGTACAGCTCCATGCTGCGTGCACGGCCGTATCGGGCAGCTCCCGGGGGTGCGTGTTTCCTGGCTCGGAAGCAGACAGGATCCATCCTGTCAGCGTACAAGTAAGCTCACCCGCGCCCACGCGAACGTGCAGGGGGCGTACGGCGGCGTAGTCCCACAGAGAAGGACGGGGGCTGCGTACTGATCACACGCAGCACCTGTCCTTCCTGAAAGCTGCCTTATACAGCCGTGCATGCAGCACGGAGCTGTACGTGCCGGCCGTTTCTAGTGTGAATGAGGGCTAAAATTACATATAACTCTTAAGGATTCTTTCGCTGCCAAGGCCTTTTTCTTGTTTTTTTGCACACGTTATATACATAGTTACATAGTATTTGAGGTTGAATAAAGACATTAGTCCATCAAGTCCAACCTATTAGGATCTCATTCTAGGAGTACCCGTACCCCTGTATATTACGGTCCCTTAAGAAATCGTCCAAAAGTTTCTTGAACAATTCCACATTATTTGCTGAAATCACCGCCTGTGGCAGTGAGTTCCAGACCCTAACTGATAAATTTAAATTTTAACATTTTAGACCTGAAAATTACTTCAAGCCCCTAAATATTATTTATTTTCTGAAAGCCAAGACTCTGTAGAATAAAATAGTGGCAGTTGCAGATTTTTATGCTGCACGATCTTAGCAAACCCAAAAAGTTTGTGAAAATGCACCCAAGTTAAATTTAGTGCCCCAAAACACAATATAATACCCATTTTTTGTAAAACATAAAAGATGAGGTTACAATGAGAAGTAAAAAATTGTCTGCGGCAAAATTCAGCACCCCAAAAAGTCCATAGACGATGCTTGAAAAGCCCCTACAGCGTAAATATTGGCCCCTAGAATTATTGCTCTTACTCTGGCGTGCATGGCTATACCCAACATGTGTAGCACAATCGTAGTTTTTTTACGAAGGCACACCCGATGCGTGTTTACATGAAGGCGCGGGGCGGGAGACTTTTTAAACTTGGGGGGGTGGACAGGCACTTTATCGGCCCGTGGAAGCAATCTGGCGGCAGCTGATCCGACAGCTGGCTTTACAATTGTAAACAGAGTCTGTTTAAACGGACCTGCAGCCGTACTATGGATGCCAGTGGACGCGAAGGGGTAAAAGTGACATTAAAGTGTCGTCCCCCCCCCCATGCTGCTCTAAGTACTTATCTTATGTAATGCCTCGCTTTCAGCAGTCCCTCCAACGCTGGAGCCGCTCTCTGATCTAGCACAGACTGCTGTTTCTTCCTGTGTCCCACGGAGTCTGTCCAGCATGCACGCCCCCGTGCATTCACCTTCACTGTGTCTCTTCTCCTCTCCCCTCTGGTGATATCCAGTGCGTATGCGTGCACACACTTTTCCTCTTTCACAGCCATTCGGAAACCTGTGTTCTGCACCCGGGATCGAGCGGCGCAGACACAGGTAAGTTTTCATATATTAGCTAACGCTATTCCTTTTTTTAAATGTTTGGCCATATATCTAATGCTTGCTAGCAGTAGATATATACAACAAAAAAAAACTTTAATACTACTTTAAGTACCTTAACTATTAAGCAAAATTTTACTTATTTGTATATCACTTGACTATAGATCCTCAAATCATCTCTGAATTTGTGCTCTTGGGGTCAGGGATTCTTCCTTTAATGTACCTGCATTTTTTTTCCTGTCTATGTGTTATTGTCACAGAAATGGCTGTAGATCTGCATTGTGTGAATAGGACAATAAAACTTGCTTTGTGCTTATCTGTTCACTTTAATGGACTTTAATGAGCTGAGCAATTTGGGCAACAACTACCAAGGAAAACCCTTCTTTTTTTTCTTTTTAATCTATGGGTGGTACTTGTGTATGTATCTCGTGGCTGGGCACTGTTTATGCCCAAACATCTGAATATCCTGCCCCTGCTTCTTCGGCCAGAACCTTGATGACACACTACTTTGAAGGAGTTACCACATGTGCACACAATGAACTGTTTGTCTCCCTGCAGTTTCTGCTCACATGGAGCATTGCAGCTCACCTCTACATGCTCATTTAGTTGGAGTTTTCTTTAGCATTACAGCCTTTCTACTCACTCCCTGCAAGACAGTGCCTGGAGTAAATGGTGCAATAGACAGTGTCACGATCTGGGATCAGACTCGGAGTCCAGTAGCTGAAACAGCAGGCAAATTCGTGGTAAAACAGGCCGGGTTTGGTACACAAGCAGACGGTAGTAGTATAGGAGCAGGCAGAAGTGTAGTCAGCGAACAAGCCGAGGTCAGTAGCCAAAGGTATCGGGTATGAAGCAGAAGACAATGAGAGTAGTCGGTGAATCAGCAACCAAAGGTCGTTACACGGGTAGCAGTATGAGCAGATTGTATCACACAGGGAGCAGGAAGCAAGATATTGGCAGGAGTACAATAATCTGCCAAACAGGAAGAGCAGAGGCATGGCTTAAATAGGAAGTTCAAGGGAGGAGCAAGGAGTTCAGAGTTCAACAGAAACTAGGATTAATTGAGGATTACACAGGAGATCAGGCAAGGAGCTATCCAAGCTTCTAAGGTGGCTCAGCAGGTAGAACCACTGCCAGCTACAGCAGAGGCCCTGGGTTCAGATCCGGTTCCTGACAGACAGGCTTTGTCCACAGGGACACAGCACATTGCAGCAGAGCAGAGGCAGGTGGTGATGCAGCCTGTGTGTTAGTGTTTGCATCATCTTGCTTCCAGGTACTCTCTGATATTCTCCAGCTGGTTTGTGAGTGTCCCTCTTGGGGGGATGGTGGGTATAGCTTTATTTTTTAAAGAAAATTAGCATTTTTTAATTTGAACTTGTTTGTCGCTAAACAGAAGGGAGTTTGACCTGTGGCTGCAGACAACCCAGCTATGCAAGACCCTATTTGCACTATGTGCCAGATCCAGCTTTGCCAAGGGTAAAATTGTGCTTTCTGAGCTTTTTATAGATCTCAGTTGGCAACACCTGGCAGCCTTTGCTCTCCCCCCTTTCGTCCTTTGGTCCTCATCTCTCTTCCGCCCACTCTGTTCTTTACCAGTGGAATCTGACGTAGAGATGCCTCATACTAGGTTGGTGATCCACCAGAGGACTCCTTGTTGGATGCTGAGGAACTTCCCTTCCATAGAGGAGGAGACCCACTGGCTTAGTTTCTGTCTGCTTTTGTCTCACCTAAACAGAAGGAAACCATAACCTTTATAATCGAGCCTGTTCACTACCCTGTAAAATTAGTGCATTCCACTGCTTTTTTTCCCCTAACTCAGTGTCTGGGCTCAGTTCTCCTAGACCCAAACATTCCTCCAAGGTGTTTACTCGTCAAAGAGTTAATTGCCCCTAAGCGGTTCCTGGTCCTCTATCCCTTTGCAGAGGATTATTTCAAAAACTGGTGGCTGCTCACATAGGTAATCCACCTATGTTTTGCCTTAATACATCTTTGAAAATAGAAGAAAATTCGTTTTTAAGGATCTTTTTGCAAGAAGTTAGAGGCAATGTATTGATCCATCTTCTCCTCGGTGGACTCTGCCCTTCAACCCATGCTAGCCTCCAACTAATTTCCCAGACTTATCCACATGAAGACCAGGTGTTTACACCCCTTTCCTGGTGACACAGACCGCTGCACCTGGCGCCCAGCAGGGAAGAGAGACCGCTGTGAGCTACTGTGCCCCCCATGGAACCCCTCCCACCCTGTTCCCCTTCCGCCCCCTCTGATCACCTGCTGGCGGTAGAAAGCCAGTGACAAGTGTCCCATCCAGTAGCCGGGAGCAATAGCTATCCTGCTATTAGCTATTTTAAATTGCAGTAGCCAATCGCTGGCTGGCTATTGCACCCCCCACACACACACACACACACTGCCTGCTGTTAATCAGCAGAGGAGAACCTAAAGGTCCACTGCCTGCTGCGTTTACATTCAGCTGCCCCAGCAGGCAGCTGTCATTCCCCAGCTAAAGCTATTGAAGTGGAAAGGTGACACTAAAGCCATCACAACTAACTCTTTTTCACCTGCAGTCCTACACCCAAAGTCTGAAAACACAGACATGTCACAGTTTGCTAAATACAAGCTCCGCAGAGAGCTCACTAAGACAGGCCTCAACAAGTTTGCTGACAAGCCTGAAAATTACAGAGGCTGAAAATCCACCTTTATGGCAACAATAAGTGAGCTGGACATCACCACTAGAAAAGAACTAAATCAAAGGTCAACCTGAAAAGGTCATAAGACTGTATACTATTCTTGATGATCAGAATAACCAATCTCTTGCAAGAACAAAGTTTTTTGAACTGTTAAATATATATAGTTGCTCCTCTGAATAACAATGTGGAAATACCCTCAAGTGCAACCAGATCCCAACCAACAAAGAGGAGATCCCTACTCCTGAAGCCGCCTTTCACCATTCTCAGGACATAGCAAACCAAATACCAGCCCTTGACGAAAATGCTGATATCCTGCTGTTACTCGCAGAGACATCTTAAGGGTGCGCAAGGTTCATCATTAAATCAACAGGCCACATGATGCACCATATGCTCAGTGTCTGGATCTAGGCTGGGTCATCATAGGCAAAACCAGAAGGTCTTACTCAGTTTCTTCCTTTAAAACACACATTCTGTCAAACGGACGGACTACTTGTTTTGCACAACGACCACATTGTTCTGCACAACGACCATATAGTGTGAATCAAAGGCTGCATGATAAGGGTACACAACAGCACATCATACAAGATGATAAGAAAGCACTTAATTTCTGGGATGACAACGTTAGCAACATAGTGTTCCATGTAACCACGAAAGATAATGAGTTGGCAGCCTCCATGGAAGAAAAAGAATTATTAAAAACCATGAGTAAAGAGTTCTCCCAGGATGATCCCAACAGCTGGGTAGCACCCTTTACTATTTCGTACCCCAAGAAAGAGACTACCAAACAAAAGACAACATGCAGAAGCACAGTTTATTTCTTTAAAGCGCAGTTTGAACCAAAACCACTTTGTTGAATTTATGCAGAAGGTGTTAGAGAGAGTTCTTGCTGATGGACATGTGCACTGCCAAAAAATTTGTTTAGTTTCGTTTCATTTTAAATTTCGGATTTGTGTTATTTCGTTTTTCAGGATTCGGGTGTGAAAGTCAATTCGGATTCGGACGAAATTCGGTAGCGTTAGTACGAACGTTCGTTTCGTTTTCTGTTCTTATTCGTTTCTTATTCGTTTCGTTCGTTCGTTTGCAGCAAAAGTGACATTTGAGGGGGAAAAAATATTTTTCTCCTTCTCTAATGTCACTTTGCTCCAACGAACGAAACGAATAAGAAACGAATAAGAACCGAATAAGAACAGAAAACGAAACGAACGTTCGTACTAACGCTACCGAATTTCGGAAATGGAAATTCGGATTCGTTTGCATTCGTTATGTCTGTAATTCGGATACATCCGAAAATTCGTCCGAATTTCGATTCGGAACGAAACGAATCGCACATGTCTACTTGCTGAGCCTGCACCTCTTAAGCAAGGAGAAGAATGTTGGTACCTTCCATGTTTTGGTGTCTACCATCCGTGCAAGCCTGATCAGATTAGGGTGGTCTTCGATTGAAGTGCTCGTTATGAAGATATTTCTCTCAATGACAATCTTCTCACCAGGCCTAATCTGAATGGCAAACTTATAGGAGTTTTACTCCGTTTCAGACAAGAGCGAATTGCCGTTATGGCTGACATTCAGCAAGTGTCATAAGTGGCACATCTGTAAAGGGCCCCCCACAATTGAGGAGGTATCAAGCAGAAAGGGTCATTATCTAATGTGTTCAACATGAAGTGTTACTCACAAGAGATTGGCGACATATCAAAGGGACTCAATCTATTTAAGGATAGCTCTCTGTACAAGTTAAATCCAATAATTGATCACAACAAACTACTTGGAGTCGTTGCATAGAAAGGTCCAATTTGTTCAGTGAAGAGCAAAATCCCCTCATTATTTCATACGTCATCATATTACTGCTCTGCTGGTTATACATTACCATTAAAAAGTTCAGCACCAAGGTTGTCACTTTACGCAGGGGGCAGCAAGGTCTGCAGGTTTCTGGATCGTCGGAATGAAAAGGTGTATATCCACCATACTCCACAAATGTGTCAAGTGTCAAAAACTAAGGAAGACACCTACATCAACAGATGACATGTTGTCATAGACATTTTTGGCCCTTGGACTGTTGTTACACGCAGGACTCGTGGAGGAGATGTTAACAATAACTGTTGGGCTGCGCTGTTCACTTGCTTGAGAATTCGTGCAGTACACTTTGAAGTAATAGAATCAATTGACTCTTCTTGCTTCATTAATGCCTTCAGAAGATTTGTTTCTGTGTGAGGACCTGTAAAGTTACTTAGATCTGACTGCGGGACTAATTCTATGGGAGCAGAAACGATGGTGAATTTCTTGAGTGTATATGGGAATTCAACCCACCTCATTCATCTCACATGGGAGGCTCTTGAGAATGCATGATTGGGGTTGCAAAAAAAAATCCTAGACTTCTTAGCCCCCTATGTGATAGCAATAATGTTAAGTAAAAAAAAAAATAAAGATAACAGAAAAAAAATGAAATCACATTAAAAAAATTTAAGAATGTTTTTTTTTCAAAAAGTCTCCCGCCCCCATATACACATGGAAACATGCGTCTGATGCGCCTACGTGCGAAAAATGAGGATGGCGCAATGCCACACTTTTTATATACTGTATTGCCGCGAACATCGGAGTGTGATCAATAATTGTAGGGCCATCAATCACTGTTAACACTAAACTGATGAGCAGTATAATCTTTTAAAGCGTCGCCTATGGCCAATGGCAGTTTGTTGCGATTTAATGGGAGCGCGCAATTTTAAAGCTTGGTGTTTGGTGTCTATTTACCCGACACGACCCTATCTTTTATATTTTACCACAAAATTGGGTAATAATAAATGTTTGATAACATAATGTAGGGAAAACAGTTTTTTGGTTTTTTTAATGTTCTGTACTTTTTTCGTTATATAGTATATAATAAAAATCCCAGTGGTGATTAAATACCATTAAAAGAAAGTTCTATCTGTCCCCAAAAAAAGTATCTAAAATTAATTTCAGTAAAGCATTACATGACTGAATAAATGTCAGCCAAAATACCTCAGCACTGAATACTGAAAAATGGCCTGGACAGGAAGGGGGTTTAACACCACGGACTTCAAGTGGTTAAGTAAGATAAATGTCAAAATACATATGAAAATGACAATCGCGTTACACATGTTAGGTATTGCCACGTGTGCCAGAGTGAGAGCAATAATTCTAGGGCCAATATTCACAGATATATCTTTGTAAACTGATGACCTGTACAGGCTTTTAAAGTGTCGCCTATTGACAATATGGGTGCCGTATTTTGTTGCCACTTTCCAGACGCACACAATTTTTAACATCGGCATGTTGGGTATCTATTTACTCATCCTAACCTCATCTTTTATATTGTATAACAAAATTGGTATGATGTTGTGTTTTTGGGCACTAAAACTAACTTGAGTGCATTTTTTATTAGATTTTTGGTGTTTGATAAAGAGTTGCACTAACATTGTGAGACAAAAACATTTGCAACTGCCACCATTTTATTCTACAGGCTCTTTGCTTTCAGAAAATATATAAGGGGAAATGCATCAAATGTGGAGCAGACAGAATCTGGAGCAGTTGCCCATAGCAACCAATCAGCTTCTCTCTTCAGTTTGTTCAGTTAAGTTTTGAAATTGAAAGAGAGAAGCTGATTAGTTGCCATGCAAAGCTGCTCCAGATTTTGTCTGCTCTAGTTATGATAAATTCCCCTTATAATGTTTTGGGGTTTTAAGTAATTTTCAGGCCCTTCTCCTCCACGCTGGGTGTGCGCGGCATGCTGAGGTCTGTATCCCCTTCGATTACTGCTGCTCTCCCTGCCTTTATCAGCAGAGGCAGTAGGGATCGGGGGGACACAGACCGCTGCACCTGGCGCCCAGCAGGGAAGAGAGACCGCTGTGAGCTACTGTGCCCCCCATGGAACCCCTCCCACCCTGTTCCCCTTCCGCCCCCTCCTCTGATCACCTGCTGGCGGTAGAAAGCAAGTGTCCCATCCAGTAGCCGGGAGCAATAGCCATCCTGCTATTAGCTATTTTAAATTGCAGTAGCAAATAGCTGGCTGGCTATTGCACCCCGCCCCTCCCCCCACTGCCTGCTGTTAATCAGCAGAGGAGAACCTAAAGGTCCACTGCCTGCTGTGTTTACATTCAGCTGTCATTCCCCAGCTAAAGCTATTGAAGTGCAAAGGTGACACTAATGTCATCTTAAGGAGAACCTGTCATCTCCAATGTGTTATCACAAAGGGGCTTTGAAAATAAAGATTTTCTAGTTTAAAAAAAAACAAACAGGCTCCTAACTTTTTAGCTGGCTCCTAGATTCAAAGCAAATTTGTCAAGCCCTGCTATACAACTTGTTAATAGGTTCCATACTGTATATTGCAGGCCTTGCTAACCTTTGGTCATTTATCATTACAGTCATTCAATGGGAAAGTATAGTACTATCAGTGTTTATAATATTTTTTTAAGAGATCATCTGGATGTATATTTTAATGAGTAATTTATATATATATATAATTGCATTGACTGTGTGCCATGGAGTGGCTGACTGCTCTGGAATGCACTGTTTATTGTGTGAACCGGCCCTTAAAGGAGAACTATGGGGTTAAGGCTTTTCCCCATAGTTCTCCTTAGGGTAACTGGAGGACACAAACTAGCGTCCTCCCGTCACCCTAGGCTCAGTATACCACGGTATACTGAGCCTAGCAGCAGCTCGCGGTATACTGAGACGATGGAGCTGAAGCGGATCCCGACAATTGTGCCGGGATCCGCCCAGCTGCGTGACTGACAGCTGGCTCTGCCTATCTAGAGGCAGAGCCAGCTGTACCCGCCCCCTCCCCGTCCGTTCCGCCAGTCAGCGCTGGCGGATCGGAGCGGGGAGGGGGGAATCCAGCCCCTCCCCTGTCACGGCAGAGAGCGTGACAGGATCGAGAGGTGAGCGAACGCAGGTATGTGTTCACTCACCTCCCGATCTACTGAGCCGACCTGTGACAGTCTCATTGTCACTGGTCGGCTAGAACTATGAGGTGAGTGAAAAGCACTCACCTCATAGTTCTCCTTTAATGTGACAAACCTTAGGCCTCATTCACACTACCGCGCATATACGCACGTACGTACGTATTGTACCATATGCAACATATGCAAATAAATGGCTCCATACACACAGCCGCGTATGGAGCCGTATATTTGCGCAGCGTATATATGCGCAAAAACAGAATGGAACAGAGATGCGTCCGGGCAGCGTATCTCTGCGTATTTACGCGCATATACGTGCGTACATGCGTACAGCACATTAAAATTCCATTACAAGTGATGCATTCTGGGATTGCATATAGTGCATGCACATATGTGCGTAGACGCTCGTATATACGCGCATAGACCCGTATATACGCAATATACAATTTTGCTTGCGTTGTGTGTGAATGAGGCCTTAATCATCACTGGAGCCACCACTTTTTTTTCCCAAAGTCCCGTAATTAATGAAATGGAGATCACCTGTGTGTGCTCAAGTGATTATGGTATAAATACAACTGTATCTAGGAGGTCCACCATTTGTTTTGTTTTAAAGTGCACTTACCTTTTGAAGCGTATATCTAAACCCAAAAAGAGAAATTAATATATTACAACCATTAGTCATGGTGACTGCATTAGTTATTTTTTGTTTTAGGCTTTCTTCCCTATTTTCTTTTCTTTTTTATTTACCTGGTATTCCTGCGAATAACACACTTCCTATGTCTGGGTGGCTACACTCACTCCTCCACTGTATCTGTGGAGGTAGCCATGGTCACGACCCAGGTTGGACTTCAAACATGTCTGCCTTTGTTTGTCCCCATTACATAGAGGGTGAAGGATTTAGGGGTTTACACCAGAAAGGTAACATTGTTTTTGCTTCCAGGTTATCTCATGCGAGGTGACAAGGACTACGTGTTTCTGGCAAGACCAAGAAGTATGCTGTACTTTCTAGAAATTTCTTAGGCTAACATATGAAAACTAATGCAACCACAACATAGGAGGACTGGTAAGCTGCAAAATTTCAGTTCTCGGGTTTAGTTATCCTTTAACTCTTTCATGTCCAGTGGTCATGAAAACCTACGTGACCTGACCACTTTTTGCAGTTTTGGTATGCATCGGTTTACTCAAGAATAAGGGGAATATTTATAAATGTTAGATTTGAAGAATGTCGTCATTGTTGAAGCCTGATGAAGGGACCCTGTGTCGTCCCGAAAGCGCTTGTTACTATTTTTGACAACTTGTTCAATAAATGAACATTTGGTGACTCTTGAAGGATCTTTGGTGTGCTGGTGACATTCTTCAAATCTTATGCTTACCGCGACGCCATCCGCAGTCATTCCAAGCACCCTCTCTTACCATTAGGGATTTCCGGCAAGGAGTGCAACAAGAACTTGTACATTTTTCTATTTATAAATGTTCTCACACAAGATTCATACCTTCTTCTAACTGGATTAATTAGAAAAATGTGTGAACACTAGGTAAAAGTTATGGCAATCTCGGGTGAAAACACTAAAGCTGGCCATACACCTTACAATTATCTGCAGATGTTCTGTGGTCAGATGGAAAAGGTGCAACAGATTCCTCCATCTACACTTATCTCTGTGGATGGAGTAATCTTCACCTGGGCCAATCTGTTGCACTTTTTCCATCTGACCACAGAAAATCTGCAGATAATTGTAAAGGTGCCCACACACCTTACAATTTATCTGCAGATTTTCTGTGGTCAGATGGAAAGTGCAACAGATTGGCCCAGGTGGGAGATTCCTCCATCCACAAAGTTAAGTGTAGATGGGGGAATCTGTTGCACCTTTTCCATCTGACCATAGAAAATCTGCAGATAAATTGTAAGGTGTGTGGGCAGCTTTAGGTGTATGGGCACCTTTACATGAGACCTCTGTTTAACTGTTTTGCAAATCAAAATGATTTGATGGGCAAAAATAAAAACAAACTGCAGTTTTAGTTTGTTTAACCCCTTCCCGACTGATGATGGAATTATCCTGTCACCATCGTTTAGTTCATTATTTGGTACAATAAGCGCTGGTCCATGAAGGGACCAGCAGCTCATTGAGTTACTGCTTTTAATGGGTCCCTCAGGGTCCAAGGCAGACCCTCAACAGCAGATTAGGTGGTCCCAGCCCTGTGATTGCTGTGATCGCAGAGTCGTGACAGTCACATAGCCGGCAGCTGCTCACTATGTGTGAATCGGCTGGCCCGGCTGTGTGTTACAAAACTGCTACAAAGTATCTCTGAGGGGATTACTGTATTCTCCTCAGAAACACTTAGTATCAAAACCCATGTAAATAATTTAAAAAAAATAACCCCTACTTTAAAAAAAACCGGGCCGGCTGTAGTAAAAAAACGGCCGTCCGGGAGCTCTCTAGATCTGAGCGGGTGTCTTTAGACGTCCGCTCAGACACGCCCCCCCCCCCCCCGGGGAAAGAGGACCTGTCACATATTTTGCTATCACATAGGGGGGTTTTATTAGCCCCCCTATGTGATAGCAGTAAAGTTTAGTGGGGAAAAAAAAGGAAAAAATATGTACATCCTCCCCCTCCCCCCCAATTTAAAGTTACACATAAAAAAGAATAAAAAAACAAAAAACATTTTTAAAGTCCCCACCCATACATACACGCATGCAAACATGCGTCGGGGGAGCATACGTGCAAAAAAGACGATTGCGCCCATTACGCCGCACATGTTACAGTGAGAGCAATAGTTCTAGGGCCATCAATCACTGATAACACTAAACTGATGAGCGGTAAAAGCTTTTAAAGTGTCGCCTATGGCCAATTTTGGGTATGGTAGTTTTCTGCGATTTCGCGGGTGCGCGCCATTTTAAAGCTTGACATGTTTGGTGTCTATTTACCCGACGTGACCCGATCTTTTATATTTTACCAAAAAACTGGGTAATAATGTTTCCTGACAATGTAACAAAAAAAACAATTTTTTTCAAAATTTTCTGTAATTTTTCCCAATTATAGTAAAAAATAAAAACACCAGTGGTGTTTAAATACAACCAAAAGAAAGCTCTATCTGTCCCCCAAAAATTGTACAAAATTCATTTCAGTACAGCGTTGCATGACGGAATAAACGTCAGTCAAAGTACCGCAGCGCTGAATACTGAAAAATGGCCCGGCCAGATAGGGGGGTCTAAACACCTGGCCTTGAAGTGGTTAAAAAAAGTTAAAAAAATATGTTTAATAAAAAAAATTATAAGAATATATAGTGCCAAGGAGGCTATTAAAGATAGGAGAAAAACATACCACATTCTAAAATTGCTCCACACTAAAATTGTATTTCTCTCCTTGTATTTTGTGTCATATAACTGCCAAAATGAACTGAAATCCCAGACATATGATATACTCTATCAAATAAAAGAATTTATTATGAATTACTTTCTATTAGCTACACTAATTATGTACACATTATTATTGCCAAAGCTGTGAAAAATTTGTTTTTTTTCTCTTTTTTTTGTATTTTGTATTTAAAAAATGGTATATATTATGTGTAGGTGTAATGCACGAGGAAGATGGCAATTATGGTTAAACAGACGCAAAGCAAAAATGGCAAAATTGGTCCGGTCTCCAGAAGCGAAAGCAATTTCTAAAGTGTCACTAAGGGGCTAATATTACTATTTCATATATCTTCAATAAATTATAAACTTATTCATCTGCCTCAAACTGCTAATCTATTAACTAACTCACTAGCAAGCCTAATATAGCCTAATATATACATGTCTTCCATTTTGAACACTTTTACACTGTGCACCAAAACTACTTTGATCGAGGAGATTAAAGAGAACATGACAGGCAGCAGGGAAAGTATGATTTTTGTATTTACCATAAAATCTTTTTCACGAAGACCAATAAGGGACACATAAATTTAGATTTGTGTTTATACTGCCACCTTCAGGAGCTTGGAACACTGACAAATAGAAATCTTGTAAGACATACAGTATATATCAAAAAAAGGGGAAAGAGAAAGAAAGGGGCTTTGTGGTGACCACTGGAAAATACCGGGGAATTGATCCAAAAATAAGGTCAATTGATTCATAGATATAATAAAATTTCATTTTTAATACACTCAATTCATAATGTCAATACATATAAATATATTAAAATTCATCCAGATAAAAATCATAAATAGATGTATACAACATAAATAACCTCCCTGGAGCCCACACAGAAACCATGATTATCAATTCCTATATTGGTCATTGCTCTCATTGTGTTCATATCTTATTTAAAAGATTAATTGTACATAATTATTCTATATATCAATAATTCAGCCATGATTCTGTGCTTCCTCCAGTCTTCAACGCGTTTCGCCGAGGCTTCATCAGGAAGATTTGGAGATGTTAACCTATAGTGTTTATATGGGTATGAAAGTAAATTTACAATTGTCTACATGATAATTGATATATCAAAATCATTGATATCAGCTGACCATACATATTTATAATGCAATAAATACCATCTTAATGACTCTTTTGCTGGTGATTGAATATCCATCTGCAGGGAGTCTCCCTACCCAACCAGGAGACAGGAACATCGGGGGAGGCAGTCGGAACGCAAGGAAGCCAAGTATCTGTCCTAATCGTACCTATGAAGTTAAATTATATATTCCAGATCTCTATTCCAGCAATTTCTATAACAATCCATGTATCTATAATCCAAGGAAGATAGCCTTGAATAACCAAACTGCCGTCTCCATGACAAGGTTATGACCAAATTCCAGCAAGTTAATTGATCAATACATTTAGTAAAACTTCACTTATTAGGTATACAACTATTATTTTTGGTCTAAGACTTCTATGTACATTGTTCACATTCTGTCGATATATCTGAATTTAAAGGGAAATAGTTTCTACCCACCATGGAGATATGGTGTTTGATATTCTTCAGAGGTTCACTCTATATATAGTCTTGGAAGAGACCATTATTGTCATTAAATTGTGTACCTTATGTTTGTAAGACTCCTCAGACTGTCAGGGGCGATTCCTTTTCTCAAGGCGTCCAGCTGACCCCCCTCCATGTTCCCGTTATGCAACCCACACGCCGTCCCACTGACGGCGTCTGACGTGGGCAGATAGGACGGGCCAATAGTCCGCACATGCGCCCTTATGAGCGCATCCGAGATTGGGAGTTCCACTAAATCTGGATGAATTTTAATATATTTATATGTATTGACATTATGAATTGAGTGTATTAAAAATGAAATTTTATTATATCTATGAATCAATTGACCTTATTTTTGGATCAAGTCCCCAGTATTTTCCAGTGGCCACCACAAAGCCCCTTTCTTTCTATTTCCCCTTTTTTTGATATATATATTGCATACATAGGGGTGGTGTCCAAGTTTGTGTGATGGTTCCTAACCTCTGTAAGACATACAGTATCCTAGATAATCCCTCTTCAGCATGCCTCAGTTTTGGGAGAAAGCATTACACAGGACCAGAAAAAAACAAATGTCCCTCCAATGGACTCCAAGAAAAATATTTTATAGTAAGTACAAAAATCTTATTTTTCAGGGAGGGTCATCTAAGTGTTCCATAATAGGGGTTGTCTCCACTGGAACAACGCGTCCTAGGCTGTGCATCACTATAGAGATCAGTCCATATGTGCGTAAATTCATTCTAGCCAATAGAATGAGTTTACACTCATACGCCTCTATGCACGCACATAGATGCGAGTAATTCACTAAAATGCACATTTTTATATGGTACATTTTTCTGCCAGTTTCTGGCACAAAGATCCAGTTTAGATGGGAGTATTATAATATGCTTATGTGCAAGTGAATTTGTGTCAGTTCACTACAGATGCTTCAATGGTTGAGCCCATGTATATTTGCCTACAAACATTTTTTCTTCCTGGGATACTTGGATAAGGAAATGGTTTGCTTGGCATTTTACCCTAGAGTTTACATGCCAAAGCAAGACCAGCTACTTGCGCCCCCAACCCCCCCCCCCCCCCCAATAAATCCCAGCAATACATTAAACAGTGATGCAGAATACCATCAGCTATTGAGAACTACAAATCTCAGCAATATATTATACAGCAATGCAGAATAATAGTATATGAATTTGCCACATACTCTGTTCTGCCGCTCTGTTCCAGGGTGCCAGCCTGATGTCTCAGGCAGAGGTTCTCAGGAGGGGTGCAGAAGGTCTCAGGATGGGTTCAGATTGTCCCAGGAGGGGTGTGGAAGGTCTCAGAAGGGGTGTGGAAGGTCTCAAGAGCGGTGAGGAAGGTCTCAGGAGGGGTGTGGAAGGTCTCAAGAGCAGTGAGGAAGGTCTCAGGAGGGGTGTGGAGGGTCTCAGGAGGGGTGTGGAAAGTCTCAGCAGGGGTGCAAAGGGTCACAGGAGGGGGGTGGAAGGTCTCAGGAGGGGTGCGGAAGGACTCAGGACGGATGGGGAAGGTCTCAGGAGGGGTGAGAAAGGTCTTAGGAGGGGTGTAGAGCAGGGGTAGCCAAACTCCGGCCCTCCAGCTGTGGTGAAAATACAAATCCCATGATGCATCTCTCTCCAGGAGTCATGTCTGTGGCTGGGAGAACCTTGCAATGCCTCATGGGATTTGTAGTTCCACCACAGCTGGAGGGCCGGAGTTTGGCTACCCCTGGTGTAGAGGGTCTCAGGAGGGGTACAGAGGGTTCCAGAAGGGGTGTGGAAGGTCTCATGAGGGGTACAAAGGGTCTCAGGATGGGTGCAGAGGGTCCCAGGAGGGGTGCGGAAGGTCTCAGGAAGGGGAGATGTCCGGGTGGTGGTAACGCTGCAAACAGGTGCTGCTTGGTTCCCCAGAAGACTGCTATGAGATCCCCAGCAATCACGGGACCTAAGGCAGCCGCTTCAATTTGAAAAATGAAAGTGCCGGTAACGGTTTTTCACATATCGGTGGCACGCTTCCAGTTCTGTCAGTCACATGTGCGCTGTCTAACCGTCTCCTTAGCTCGGCTCCCACTGCAGTCACAGCTGAAGAGATCACTCCGCCGCTGCACTGTAAATGGGCAGAGTGACCTGATAGGACAGAGGCAGAGACAGCTCAGACGGGCACAGATCCTTGCGGCCGCTTGAAAAAGCTGTGCGCGGCTGCAAAACAGTCTGCAGACAATGTAGTATGCTGGGGGAAGCTGGGCCAGCTGCGCCCCAGGCGGCTGCCTAGACCTCTAAGATAAAATGTGTTAATTCTTACCCCTCGTTCACACCTGAACGTTTTGTAGCGCGTTCTACGCTCGAAGAACGCTCTACAAAACGCTCAAAAATATAAATTGCATTGGAGTCAATGGACTCGTTCCCACCTTGCCGTATTTCCGCCCGTCCCGAACGCGCTACAAAACGGCCCACGCCTGAAAAGGTCCCGGGACTACTTTGGGCCGTTTTGTAGGGCGTTTTCCATTGGGATACTGCCAAGTAGCCTTTGTAATCGCGCGACGGCCGCGCAACTTTTTTACCGCGAATCGCGGTAAAAAAACCGCGTGACGGTCGCGCGACAGACGCGCATATTACAATACGCCTAGGTGTGAATGGGGGCTTAATATCTTGATTAGATGAATTAGAAAACATGTGAAAAGGTGCTGGTTGGTTCGCTAAAGTTTTCAAGATATTTCACAATAAAGATTTATACTCAGGCGAGTATATTTGCCTACCAGGGAGGGAAGTGTCTGATGATCATGATGCCTCATAACGTCTCGACAAAGAATGGTAGAACAATGAAAATGGTACCACATGGAAGTGCATACATTTATCTTTACTTTCAGACTAAAGATTATTACCTAACTGTAATTTAATGTTCAATTATTGCAAGGTACATTTGTCTTGGTCAGATCTACGCATCATACAGTTATATCTGGTGGCTTGTGAAAGTGTCATTGCCTACCATTTCCAAGGAACAGTAAGGGCCTGGTCACACCATATGCAGTGCGTTCCCGGCCAAATTCTGGCCAGAACGCACTGCATCGTATTGCGGCCGGCTCACTTTTTTGCTTGGCAGGAGGGGGCGTGGCGGGCTATTATAGTGAATGGCGCCGTAGCCACGCCCTCCGGCCGCAATGCGGTCGCCCGCACGCGATCGCAGTGCACGTTGTGCCTGCGGTTCGGTGCGGTCAAAATAGCGCTTGCAGCATCTGTGTTGTTCAGTTAGTATATGCCAGATCAACTCATTCACATTTATGGGATGCAAACAAAGTCAGTGATTCACTAAGTACCGGTAGTAAAACAAGATTGACGATAACAACCCTGTGTTATGGGATTCCTTTCAATCTAGTTTACATCATAGTGATAATACATGGTGAAACATCCTGCAGGTGTCCCCTTGGCAGCTATGCCGACAGAATGAGGTGCAAGCCTTAACAAATCTGTTCATTCATCAAGACTTGTCAATTTAAATGTTGCCAATTTTTGGATTATAATGCACTAGCTGGGTAATGTTCCTTATATACTGTCTTCACTCTATGTTACTATCATATCATGGCTCTTAGTAGTAGTAGTACTACTGGAACCCAGACAGAACTTAAAGTGCAGGTATCACGTACCTTAGGGGAGTCTGAGATGTCGAGGGCGGCCTCTCTCACTTCTCTTGCATAGTGGGGCTCCTGAATGGGTACAGGAGCACCGGGGCACAGAGGGGCAGGAGTGCCAGTAGTAGCTGAATCCGATGAGCAGGAGCAGCAGACAAGAATAGCAGGGTAGTCAGGACAGGCCGAGGTCATCAACGTGCAGGCAGCGAGTTACAGGGGATGAGGCAGGAGGATGGTCTGGAACAAGCCGAGGGTCAATCACTGGAGAGAAGCAGAAAGGTCAAGCCAAGCCGGGTCAAGATAACAGGAACACTTCAGGAGCAGGATGCAGGAAAACAGGGAAGCTGACGATCTGACAGCAAAGGAGGTTTGTTAGTCACAGCCTTATATAGCCCAGAGGGCGCCAAAAACTCAAACAACACATCGGCGCATGCCCGCGCGCACGTGAACGTGCGCATGACGCACACGTTTACGCAGAGACGCTGCACCTGACACAACTCTATTAGCTGCACCATGCGCAAACGGCGATGAAAGAATCCTGGCTCTGGCTTCCTGACATTGCCCCCTCCCAATGGGCAGCCTCCGGATGCCTATCAGGGACCTCTTGTCAGGATGATTCCGGAGAAAGGTATGTATCAGTCTTTTAGCATGAACAGCGGACTTCGGCTCCCATGAATTATCCTCAGGTCCATATCCCTTCCATTTAATCAAGAACTGAGTCACCCCTCTCCGTTTCCTGCAATCCACAATAGATTTCACCTCAAACTCCTGTTCGCCATCCCCCATAACAGGCTCTGGAACTGCAGGGGCACGATCACGGAACGTGGTGGCAACATCTTTCTTTAAGAGGGAGACGTGAAACACTGGATGGATTCTGTACGTAGCCGGGAGGGTCAGCTTGTAGGCCACAGAATTTATCTTACTTTCCACAGGAAAAGGACCGATAAACTTTGGACCCAATTTTTTAGAAGGACAGGCCAGTTTCAGATTGGCCGTAGACAGCCAAACACCGTCGCCCGGATCCAGGTTCAGATCTCCCCTTCGACCTCTATCAAAGTATTTCTTGCTGTCACCCACAGCCTTGGCAATAGCATCCTGTAATACGCAGTTGTTGACACGGAGAAATGCCAGTGTATTCTGAACTGCCGGCAATGCGGAATCGGGCAAGGTAAGTGGAAGAAAGGCCGGGTGAAATCCATAATTTGAAAAGAAAGGAGACTGCTTGGATGAGGAGTGAACCTAATTATTATATGCGAATTCCGCCATGGGAAGTAGCGAAGACCAATCCTCCTGGGAAAACGAGGAAAAACAACGCAAGTATTGCTCCAACGTCTGGTTCGTCCTCTCAGTCTGTCCATTGGATTGTGGGTGATAAGCGGAAGACAGGCATAATTGAATTCCCAGTGCTTGACATAAGGCCCTCCAAAATCGAGAGGTAAATTGCACCCCTCTATCAGACACACAGGATGTGGGGAGGTGGCGGGGAGGCCATGAAGTCTCACAATATCCCGAATAAACATGCATGCCGTTTCAACTGCCGATGGAATACTCCGGATCGGCGGGAAATGGGCCATTTTAGAGAAATGATCCACCACCACGAACACTACCGTGTAGCCTTCTGAGGGGGGAAGTTCCCCAATAAAGTCCATGGAGATGTCCTTCCACGGTCTATTAGGGACAGGTAAGGACTGCAGTAATCCCCAGGCCTTGGAGTGACTTCCTTTATTCCGTAGACACACTAAGCAAGAATTGATATACTTGCCGCAATCAGTCCGTACGTTGGGCCACCAAAAATAACGCTGGACCAAATCCACAGTTTTATGAAGGCCAAAATGTCCCGCCAAAGGAGCGTCATGACAAGCCTTTAATATCTCCGTGCAAAGCCCCTGAGGTACAAAAATTCTCCCCTCATGCAATAACAGGCCATCCGCTTCAGATACATCCATATTGTAAGGGGCAGACTCCATAGAAGTTGCCTGTCGAATCCGAGAAATGAGATCCGGTTGGAGCAGCAGAAAATTGCCAGCCTGCAGAATCGTATCCGGTTCAGTAGCGGGCTCGCAATCAGGAAATACACGAGACAATGCATCGGGTTTAAAGTTTTTGGAACCCGGGCGATAGGTAATGTGGAACTGGAATCTTGAAAAGAACAACGCCCATCTCGCCTGCCGGGAATTCAAACGTTTAGCTGACCTCAGGTATTCCAAGCTTTTATGGTCCGTAAATATCAAGATTGGCTGGGCAGCCCCTTCCAATAGATAGCGCCACTCCTCCAATGCAAGCTTGATAGCCAGTAACTCACGATCCCCCACATTATAATTCCTTTCCGCCGGGCTAAGCTTGCGAGAAAAGAAGGCAACAGGATGCAATAGTGACTTTGGACCTTGCCTCTGAGAGAGCACTGCGCCAGCTGCGGTTTCCGATGCGTCCACCTCCAAGACGAATGGTAATGCGGGTTCCGGATGTCTGAGGATGGGCGCAGACGTGGATAGCCTCTTCAGCTCCGAGAAGGCAAATTGCGCTGCATCCGTCCATTGAAAACGGGGCTGTGTTCTGGTCAACTGCACAGTTGTGTTCTGGTCAACTGTGTTCTGGTCAACTGTGTTCTGGTTGCGCTGCATCCGTCCATTGAAAACGGGGCTGTGTTCTGGTCAACTATCAGTTCTGCATACAGTAGGAAGATCAAAATTTTATTTCACCTGTCTCCCAGTTCACTATAGGGTTGTGGGCCTTCAGCCATGGTAAGCCTAGGATAATGGGAAATAGGAGGGAGGAGATCACATCCAGACGAAGGAGTTCAGAATGTCCAGAATCCAGGATAACTGGAATGAGAGCGGTTTCTTGGGTAACTGGACCAGAACTGATGTTAGACCCATCTGCCAGATGAATGGTGAGACTCTTAGAACGAGGCTGTAGTGGTAGGTGATGCATCTGAGCGAACTGCTGATCCACAAAGCAACTGCAGGCCCCTGAATCAATTACGGCCTGAGATTTGACTTCCCCTTCCAATAGCTGCAAGGAAACAGGAACAATAATGTGAGAAGTCCGATCGAGCATCTTGGCATCAAAAACTTGCGCAATAGAAGCTCCACACTTACGGGTCTTGTTGGGGCAAGCTCGTACATAATGCCCAGGTACCCCACAGTGCAGGCAGAGGTTCATCTGGCGGCGGCGGTTCTTTTCTATCAGCAACAACGGGCCCCGGATGAGACCCAATTGCATAGGTTCTGGGGGTTCCCCGGAATAGACAGGGGCAGCGTTGTCTGAATGGACCACCGCAGGACTGGAAAACGATGGAATTCTGGGCAACATCCATGTAGGCCGGACTTGATTGTTTCTTTCTGTCCTGTGTTCTCTCAGTCTTCTGTCAATCTGAATTGACAGTCGCATCAGATCTTCCATACCTTCAGGGATCCCAATACGTGCTAATTCATCCTTAAAGGCATCAGAAAGTCTGAAACGGAACTGACAACGCAGGGCAGCGTCATTCCAATCCGTGTCCATACTCCCATCTACGAAATTCCCTCACATACTCCTCCACAGGTCATCTGCCTTGCTGGAGCGAATGTTTTTTAAAATGTAATTTCTGCTGTGGTAGCACGATGTGGATCATCATACATCAATGCCATGCTGCCGAAGGAACCGACTGAATCCAAGAGGGAACTTTCTTGTTCGAGGAGACGATGGGCCCAGGCTTGAGGTTCTCCCGTTAATAAGGAGATGATGAACTCCACCTTAGTGGTTTCGGAAGAAAAAGTACGGGGTTGCAGCAGGAAGGCACGGAATTTGCTTTGGTCCCCGGGGAAACGTTCCGGTATGGGTACCCGTGGTTCAGGAGATGGAAATTGAATGGCTGAGTCAGTAGTGGGACTTGCTGCAACTGGTAGAACAGCAGGGGGTGGTGCAGGTCCGAGGGCCGTGCTGTTTGCCAAGGATTCCAGTTGGCCTTCCAGTTGACCATAGCCCTCCTGAAGTCCTTTAACCGCCTGGGTCAGGGCTACCATTTGCTGACACAGTTCTTCCAAGATGGAGACCCCTTATCAGACTCCATTCTGGCTGTCAGATACTGTCACGTACCTTAGGGGAGTCTGAGATGTCGAGGGCGGCCTCTCTCACTCTGGTCTTGGGTCTCCTGAATGGGTACAGGAGCACCGGGGCACAGAGGGGCAGGAGTGACAGTAGTAGCTGAATCCGATGAGCAGGAGCAGCAGACAAGAATAGCAGGGTAGTCAGGACAGGCCGAGGTCATCAACGTGCAGGCAGCGAGGTACAGGGGATGATGTAGGAGGATGGTCTGGAACAAGCCGAGGGTCAATCACTGGAGAGAAGCAGAAAGGTCAAGCCAAGCCGGGTCAAGATAACAGGAACACTTCAGGAGCAGGATACAGGAACACAGGGAAGCTGACGATCTGACAGCAAAGGAGGTTTGTTAGTCACAGCCTTATATAGCCCAGAGGGCACCAAAAACTCAAACAACACGTCGGCGCACGCCCGTGCGCACGTGAATGTGCGCATGACGCACACGTTTACGCAGAGGCGCTGCACCTGACACAACTCTATTAGCTGCACCATGCGCAAACGGCGATGAAAAAATCCTGGCTCTGGCTTCCTGACAGCAGGTTTAAAAAATAAGACTAGTTTATTGAAAACAACAATAAACATAAATGGCAAAAGCAATGGAGAAAGTCCAGGACGTCGTCAGTGCCAAGCCGGAGGTCAGATGCCAAATGTGTAGTCAGCCAAACCAGGTCAGGGAAAACAGAGTAGGATGAATGGAAAAAAAATAGCCTGAGTCAGGAACCAGGAGATCAGTCAGTCAGAGCTAGGGTCATACACTGAGAACAGGAACAACTGCAGAGCACATGGTAGATCAGAACACACGCAAGGGCAGAGATTGAATGGACAAGCTAATGATTAAATAGTGAGCTGGTGTTTGCATTATCACTCTGAGACAGGAATTTGTTAGACGTTTTGTCAGTAGTTGCAGAATGAGGATGTTAACGGATTTGGTCATAAGAGAGCACCAAAGAGGAACAACAGTGTCACAAACACTGCACAAGCCATGCTGCAAGCAACTGAACAAGGGTGGGAAAGAAACCCTGACAGTCAGATAATCTGCTAATGCTAAAAGGGCTGTCCCATTTGCAGTGGATTTTATAGGCTTTTTTAACCTTACCTTTGACTGAAAATCCAAACCTCAATTTAACCCTAAAAACCCTAAGAGAGCAACAACTGTATCTCGTTATAACAGTATCATAGTTTTATCACTCATCATAATTCAAGTGATTATCCAGTTAACACTAGTGTCAATAATATCACTCTGCAAAAAAAATGTAATGCACTTAAACATATCTGTTTTGTATTACAGTATATGGACAAATATGTTGGTGTAAAACACAAAATTATTGCTACCAAAATACCTATAATTATACAAATACAACTGCTTGATTTTTATATTAACTTACCGTATTTTGCGCTCCATAAGGTGCACCGGATCATTGGACGCAGGGAGGGTAGGCTTCTGGGATAGCTGTAGTTAGTCACAGTTGAGACAGGTGGCGCTGTGATTACAGCACCACGGTCTCAGTGATCACAAGAGCAGACGAACAACGGACATTCTTCGTCTGTTCTAGGGGCTCTATGGTGAGCTCCTATGCCGTGGTCACGGGTCCCCCAGAGGAGCAGGTGACCCCGAAAAGCACGCCGGGGGGGGGGGCCCGGACACG
The DNA here is from genome assembly GCF_000935625.1 of Nanorana parkeri. Taxonomy (NCBI): domain Eukaryota; kingdom Metazoa; phylum Chordata; class Amphibia; order Anura; family Dicroglossidae; genus Nanorana; species Nanorana parkeri. Next base: position 143,371 of record NW_017306367.1, read on the forward strand.
ATCGTCGCCGCTCGATTTGATACAAGTGATCTGATTAGATCACTTGTATTAAACGAGCAGCGGCTCCCACTGTACATTTAGCTCTGCTTGTCATGAGCAGGGCTAAATGTACCAAAAAACTACTCGCCCGGCGCCCGAAACTGCATGTCCCAGGCATCGGGTGGTAGGGACTCGCTCCATAAGGCGCACTCACATTTCCCCCCACCTTTTGTGGGTAAAAAACTGCGTCGTATGGAGCGAAAAATGCGGTATGTACGGTTGAATTAATTCTTAGTGATTTTTTTGTGAATATGCTCGGTGTTGGGTATATATGAACAACTTTTTAACTAACTCTTAAAAACATGAGAGTACCGTATATACTCGAGTATAAGCCGAGTTTTTCAGCCCATTTTTTTTGCTGAAAAAATCTAATTCGATACATTGAAAAAAAGGAATAATGTTAAAAATAGCAAACACACTTGGCAACATCACAAGATTCTAAATAATATCAGTAATTTCAATTTAACCTAAATAAAAATCTCACAAAATAGGTGGACAGAATTTACTGTATGTTTGCCTGGGTGTCCACAAGTCATGTGGAAATAGTTCTGATAGTTCTAACTTAGATTTTATGCTGTGATACACCACTAAATTTGTTTTTATTATCATACAATATGGCTGTTCTGAAATAGCAATATAACTATTGTAGCAGGGTGTCTGTGAAACCTGTCAGGTTGGCAGGACATTTTTTGGATGGAAGGTATATCCCTTCACGGTTCCTACCTGATATAAGGTAAAGCCAGCAAAGATCCTGAGGTAAAGTTTAAAAAAAAAAAAACGTGTACTGGGGCTGGTTTTAATGGGAGTCTGACTGAGACTGAGTTTCTGGGAGAGGGGAATACAAATTCCATGGACCACATTTTGGTGGTAGCTGCACAGGTCCTTAATAACGCAGCTGGACCTAGCTGAAGGGGAGAGTGTCTATCAGTGCAAGGAGAGACATGTAGTGTTCTGTGTACTAAAGAGAAGTCTGTTGGATCCAAGGCCTTGTTCACACCAAGTGCAGAGCAGTTACAGACCGGAGCTAAACTGCGTCCAATGTATTCTAATGGTATTTTTTGCTCCAGTTCACATCGCAGCGTTCCGTTCCAGAGCAGGTCCAGAGCAGGTGAAAAAACTGCAGCAAGCCCTATTTTACCTGCTCTGGAACGCATCAAAAATGCATGCAAATGCCTGGAACGCACTGAAAGCCCATGTTAAACTAAAAATATATATATATATATTTTTTACCAAAAACGACCCGGAACGCATCAAAAACGCGGCACAACCCACTGCACTGCACCTGAGCGGATCTGCTCTGCATTTGGTGTGAACAAGGCCTAAATCTGTCAGGGTGATTGACAGATGAACCGTGGGTGTTCAGTAAGGCTGGGTTCACACCTAGGCGTATCGAATATGCGCGTTTGTAAAAAAAATGCGCGACAAACGCGCGTTTCTGAGGGCTACCTGGCTGTATCCCAATGGATACACGCGGCAAATACGCCCCAAAGAAGCTCCTGTACTTCTTTGGGTGTAGGGCATTTTGTAGCGCGTTCATACGGCCTGTAATACACCCAGGTGTGAACCATACCCATAGGAAATAATGGGATTTCGGTATTTGAGCGTTTTGCAGAGCGTAGGAACGCGCTACAAAACGCCCAAGTGTGAACCGGGCCTTAGACTGCTACTCAGCAAGGCTCAGTTGAGCTGTTTTGTTTACTATGGTTTCCACTTGGCTGGTTGCCTTTACCCTTTATGTTATAGAGTAAACTCCCCATTATCCGGCATTCACGCAACTGCCACTCTCAAGCAACCAGCAAAATAAATCGAGGACATAATATGTCCTCAATTTTGTTTTGCCAGTTGCTTTATAGACATGTGCACACTAAAAAAATTTATAAGCAACTGGTGGCTGTTTGAGAGTTAATAGTAACTCTCAAGCAACCAGAAACTACAGTTATCTGGCATCTACCAATCCCAATCGGTGCTTAATAACTGGGAGTTTAAAGTATTTGCCTAAAGTAATTTGCTTGCATTTTGGTTATGAGACTGGACATTTGGCCTCTGCCTAGAGTCTAAATACCCACACTATGTTGAATTGAGAAATCAGATATGCATATTACGATCGGTTGCTTTAGAAATATTTTTTTGCTCCAAAATCTCACCTCTATCTTAAAACAACTTAAATAAACATAAACTCAAGGACAAAAATGAAATATATATTGCAGTTTACCATCCATAGATGTGGTGACTATGTAAGTTTTCTTTTACATTTTCTCCAAATGCAGAAAAATACCAGTCAATGCTGCAAAAAGTTCAGTGTCCTTGTAACTTCCTATGCACTGAGTTGAAATCTCAAACAGTGTTATCAGTATCTCCATCTATTTTCTGTGAACTACAAAATGACCTGCCCCAAACATAACTGAAATGAAAAAAGGGGGAGAGCAAGTTAGGAGAACAGCCCAGGGGAACAACGGCACTCCTCCATAGACACAGTACAGTGAGTGAGAATTGTCACCCAAGGACAGGAACTATGCTACAATGCTAAAAATAATGGAATAAGCAGTCTGGTAAAAAGGTACCCAATGCAGAAACCACATCGAAGGATTGGTAAGCTGCAAAACATGACATTTTTGTTTTGGGTTTAGGCATGACAGAAATCAGACAGGTTCTAAACTAACTACTAGCCACAAATGTTCCACATCGGTTGCCACAGACACAAGTAATAATAAGTAAAAACTATAAAAGCAATATGACAATTTAAGTTTTGGGGAATATCTGCCTGACACAGTACAATACATTTTAATAAAATGGCCTGTCTGTACAGATATTTATATATGGCAGTCGTATGTATGGTGGGAAGTTACATCAAATTCTGCAATATTCATACAGTAAGTCTAAGGGTAGAGATCCTGAGACAATAGTTCCTATACTGAAGTACTGACTTTTAGACTGACCCAGATCATTTTCACATCCTCCAGATATGCTCTCACTGATTGAAAATGTCCAGACAGAGTAATAGAAAAATACCCTGCCAGTCCTATTTCACTGATCTAAATGTATCAGACAGATCTCTTACAATGCATCAATCCTTAGGTTTAGTGGAAGTTGATCCCCCACTAGGGCAATGCCATTCAGCAGTGGTTTATTTATTTATGGAAAAGGACTCTTTAGGGGTATTTAATCCCTTCATGATTGAGGCCTTTTTTTTGCACCCATGTTATATTCCACATTTTAGGCTGGCAAATTACATTAAAAAAACCCAAACATTATATAATTTCTGAAAGCCAAGACACTATAGAATAAAATGGCGCCAGGTGCAAATTTTTATGTTATGCACGATACATTTTTATGTTATGCACGATATTAGTGCAACTCCTTATCAAACCCCAACATTTTATGAAAAAGTGTACTTAAATGCCCCAAAACACAATAAAATACCAATTTTTTAAAATCAAATATAAAAGAAGGGGTTACAACGAGTACATGCCCAGGTTAAAAATTGTGTGAGTCCATGAAATTACGACACAATTCAGTACCCCAAAAAGTCCATAGATGACTCTTTAAAAGCCCCCACGGGTCATCAGTTTAGAGATACCCAAAAATACTGGCCCTAGATGTATTGCTCTCCGGCGTGCGTGGCGATACCCAACATGTGTAGCGAGTTCGTCTTTTTCATACGTATGCGCACCCGACACGTGTTTACGTGAAGACGGGCGGGGGACTTTAAAACATTTTTTTTATTCTTTTTAGATTTATTTTATTAAATGTTAATTTTAAAAACTATTTTTTTTACTTTACTTTATTTGCTATCACATAGGGGGGCTTACAAGTTCCCCCTCCCCCTGTGATAGCAGATGGTGGTGACAGGTACTCTTTAAGGTGATACTGGGGGTCCAAAAGACCCCCAGTGTCACCTTTACACTCTAAATAAGCTATTGAAGTGCAGATCGCACTTCAGTAGCTTATAGCTGAGCTTCAGGAGCCCCGCACTGACAGCAGAAGCCGCTGGGAGTCTGTTTTAACAGCCCTGATGCCAGCAATGTACACTGTACGTCGTTGGTCGTGAAGGGGTTAAAGCTCAATTTTTTTAGTTTAAAAAAACGTTTTATCTAAAAATGTACTACCAGCAATATGTGCACTATTTAATTGCAGTTAAACAGTTAACCTTTTGGCTGTCTTTCAAAACACACTAATTCTTCCATATGTTACCACCCACTGGTTATCTACCCGAAAAGTAATTTTGTACCACAAGTGTAGTAGGCTGAAACAGCACACAGCACACTGCCACTGTGCTTCTATATACAGTATCTGCCAATCTTATTACTATGGTGTTTAGCATATTCTTTGACCTAAGATCATATGGGCTGTGTGACAAGCTGAGTGTATATAGATCCTTGTAGCCTTCCCCTGTCCTGCCAGCATGAACATGCAGTTCCTTGCTACGACAGGTTGCTGCAACTGCTCTATTCCTCACGTGGAGCAGCCTGTGAGATGATCTCTGGAAGGCACATATGCCCGGCCATTCCTGACTGACCAGTCACAGTGCCCCTCTACAGTTACATAGTTAGTCAGGTTGAAAAAAGACACAAGTCCATCAAGTTCAACCTATAGAGATTGTAATGGCGGACTGGCGTGGCTAGCGCTGACGGGGGCAGCACGCATCCTACCCGCACACAGAGCGCTCCGACTACCAGACCCCTTACACACTGCTGGACGATGAATCGAAGGAAGACCGGGAAACAGGGGGCGCCGAAAGTGCCGACGGTGAGCCCGATGCAGCGGTACCTTACTTCGGGAAACACGTCCCACTTGCGGAGCACTGCAGCACGCTCGAGTCTCTCGCCTAGGCTGTCACTGGAGGGGAGGAACGCAGATACCTCGGCACTCGGCATGGGGACAGGAGACGAGGTAGAACCAATGACGTCATCATCCATGGACGACCTGATGAAAACTCTACCGACGAAAGCTGAGCTACTGGAGATGTTCTCAAGGCTTGAACAATCCTTAAAGACTGACATCCTAGCTGTTAAAGGAGAAATGACAGCCCTGCTACAGAGGGTGGAAGATGGAGAGGCTCGGCTGTATTCCCACGCGGAGGCAATTAAGACCCTGCAAACTCAGGTATGTGCGATGAGGCATACACAGCGCTACAACTCTTACCGGGTGGAGGAAAAGGAGAATAGGGACCGTAGAAACAACCTACGGATAAGTGGCCTACCTGAAACTATAACTGATCTGGAATTAACAGAGACAGTAAGGGGGATCTTTAATACTATACTGGACCAACCACCCGTCACTAACCTGATACTTGACCGCGTTCACCGCGCCACCCGCCCGCGCGGCATGGCATTAGAAACACCACGGGACATCATAAGCCGCCTGCATTATTACGGGGTTAAAGAAAACATCTTACGGAAACTACGGGAAAAACCCCTAATAGAATATAATGGGGTGCGCATACAGATATACCCAGACCTAGCTCGCGAAACCCTTGTAAGACGCAGGGCCCTACGTCCACTCCTAGATACTCTTAAACAAGCGGGTATTAATTACAGGTGGGGCTTTCCGTCTTGCCTGATAGTTCGTAAAGAGGGAAAAATGGCAATTCTTTGATTCCCAGAAGACCTACATCAGTTCTGTGAAACTATAGCAATTGAACCACCCCAACTGCCGGGATGGCAGGAGGCAATATTGACAAATGATCCTCTTCCGAACTCTACATGGACACCTATAAACCTTCCTCTACAGCGGTCTAATTAGGTCTACATAAAAGAAGTACCACGTCGGACGACCCGGGATAACCGGGTTAATAACTGAATAAGAAAGTAGACAGGGTAGGCACAGCCTGGTTTAGGTAGTTAGTACGTGAGGGTATTATTTACGGGTTAAACTGGACGGGGATGGTTGACAGGACGTTATGACTATACAAATACTTAAGCGAAGGCCCCAGGCGCCTGGGCACATCGGGGAGTGCGGGGACACCTGGTGGTCTTGTATGGTGTGAGGGTGTGCGGGGGATGCTAGTGGCTGCCCATGGCAGCGATTCTTTCTCCCGTGTAACTACACATGGGATTCTGGGCCAGACAGGGGCCAAGGGGTACTGACACGCCCCTCCCAACAATAACGTGCGATGATAGCTCAGAGGAGCTCGCACTAGCCCAATATGTGGGCTTAGGGAATAGACATGTTGGTCGTAATCCTAACCAGACACGACCTCCCTTTTTATTGTGTTCTATAGGTATGTTTTTGCTTTTTCTTCCTATATTGTTTTCCTTTCTTACCCGCTTTTTCCCACCCTTCTACTCTTTCCCTGGGGGAGGACCGGTTTGGACTCCTAGGTTAAAAAAACTGCCTTTCATTGGAGTGCCGATGGCCAATTATAATATACTAACTTACAATGTCAGGGGTCTTAATACCCCGGGTAAAAGACATCAACTGGTGCACGAACTGCGGCGACTACACTGTGATATCGTTTTCGTGCAGGAAACGCATCTTTCTCACCACAGTCATGTGCGTTTATCCTCGTTATATTATCCGACATGGTTTTATAGTACCTCGGACTCGAGTAGCTCTAGAGGGGTGGCGATCGGCATCCAAAGGAATGTTCAGTTTAGACTCGTCTCCACAAAAGTAGACCCTGATGCCTCTTTGTTAAGGGAACGATTGACAACCACTTATTTACTTTAGCTTCTGTGTATGCGCCCAATAAAGCTCCGACTATTTTCCTATGTAAGACACTACGCCTCTTACGGGACTACCAGGAGGGCATAGTGATTTACGCAGGAGACTTTAATATTCATATGGATCCTTCCTTAGACTCGTCTACCGGACGCTCCCATATAGCCTTTAAACGACTTAAATCTCTGAAAGCTATGCTACAGTCAATGCAATTGATTGATACCTGGAGAATATACCACCCTCGAGACAGGGACTACTCTGTATATTCAGCAGTCCATAACACATATACACGGTTAGATTACATACTTATAGACCATTACCACCTAGGAACTATTCAGGACGTAAATATCCTAACTGCTACCAGAGGGAGAGGAGTCGCCGGGTATTATATGGGAGGCTCACAAAGCCACAATTAGAGGGTCTATTATTTCCCAGGGTGCTTACAAAAAGAAAGAACATACCCAGAATGTAATAAGACTCACAGCTATAGTAACTGCATTAGAGCAATTGCACAAAAGGTCTTTGTCAAATTCGGCTCTTAAAGAACTAACAAACGCAAGGGATGCTCTGAAAGAGGCGTTATCCTGTAAATATAAAAAATCCTTAAACTATTTCTCCCAACGTTCTTATGAACTGGGTAATAAACCAGGGAAATCCCTTGCTAGGCTTCTGAAAGACAAACAAAGTAGGAACTTCGTGGCTAAGATTAAAACTAAACAGGATGTAATGGTACATACATCAACCGCTAAATCTTTTTTTTTT
>NW_017306367.1:150912-177721 GCF_000935625.1 Nanorana parkeri
ATCCGGGAAAAAGGTTATGGTAGCTCCATCAAAGTCAAGCGATCCACGCTCGCGGGCTTTGGCCATGATTTCCTCCTTCTGCTTGTAAAAGTGAACCCGGCACAGCACGTCCCTGGGCTGTTGTGCAGAGGGGTTCCGAAACCCGGGCACCCGGTGCACTCTATCGAGGTCGATAGGCTCCTCCGACCTCCTGCCAAGTAACGAGTTAAAAATACCTCGAATGGTGGGCTCCAGGTCCATCGTGCCCATTGCCTCTGGTAGGCCGCGGATGCGCACATTGTTCCTCCTGTTCCTGTCTTCTGCGTCGTCCATGTGCGTCCAGATAGCCTGCAGCATCTTATGCTGTGTCACAGCAGTAGCTTGTAGGGCCGTGATGGCTGTACGGTGTGCGTCCACGTGGAGATCCACTGTGTCCAGTCGGCCATGGACCCCTTTAATTGCTTCATGGAGGCCCGCCACATCTGCTCTATGACCTGCTGAGGACTACAAATCTCAACAGTACTTTAGACAGAAATGCTATTGTTATATAAAGTATTGCTGGGATGTGCAGTCCTCTATAGCCAGTGCCATTCTGTATTGCTGTAAATATTAGGGCTGCACCATATATCGGCTGCCAAAACATATTGGCCAAAAGTGGGACTTTTGGCATAATGCCGAAAGTGCAATTTTTCTGCTGATACAGCGGTGCATCCGTGCTTTCTTTTTTCCCCGCTGGACACTGCTCCGTCTCCCAGCGGGGAGGAGAGAAAGTGACAGCCGGCCAAGCGCTGCGGAAGGAGAGCGCTGTGTTTGTGGGGGGTTTTTGGGGGGGAGGGGGGGGCCCAAAAAAAATCTTGCACCAGGGCCCTTTGTTCCGCCACTGGCCTCGATCCCTATTCCCGTTATAGCCAAGGCCCAAGCGGAAACTCTGGAATCTACTATAAGTCTAGAGGAAATCCAACAAGCTATAGCCGTCATGGCCAAGGGGAAAAGCCCAGGACCTGCCGACTTTACATTACAATATTACAAAATTTTACAACATAACCTACTTCCTCATTTAGGTAAATATTTTGACTCTCTCCTTAGTGGTGAGTTACTGGCACCAGCTACCGTACATGCATATATAGCTGTTTTTCCTAAAGTGGGTAAAGACGTAACCACATGCGGTAGCTATAGGCCGATATCGCTACTGAATACAGACATCAAGATATTTGCCAAAATCCTAGCAACTAGACTAAACTGCTTGATGCCCCAATTAATATCATCAGACCAAACAGGCTTTATTATGGGTAGGGAGGCAAGAGACAGCACCCAGAGAGCAATCAGTATAATTCATCTAGCTTCCTTATCATCGAAGCAGACCCTGTTATTGTCCACAGATGCTGAAAAAGCATTCGATAGAGTTGATTGAGACTACCTCCGAGCCACCCTTCTTGCTGTAAGACTGGGACCTAGATTTCTGACCGGGATAATGGCCTTATATAATAATCCTACAGCCCAAATTAAATTAAACGGCATCTTTTCAACTAATTTTACCCTATATAATGGTACACGTCAAGGATGCCCATTATCCCCATTATTATTTGCCCTATTACTAGAACCCTTCCTTATTACTATAAGAGGCAATAGTAATATCTCAGGTGTCACAGTAGGCACCATAGAACATAAACTAGCCGCTTACGCGGACGATATTCAATTTTTTATCCAACAACCTCAGATCTCGCTCTCGTCATTACTATGAGAATTTGAAACTTTTAACCAAATATCGAATTTTAAAATGAATCTTTCGAAATCTGAGATATTAAATATCTCTACTCCGGGCCATATTGTAACCGCTCTAAAAGAATCGATGCCTTTTAGCTGGCATAATCAAAAAATGCGATATTTGGGTATAGAACTAACAGCTAGAACCACGAAATTATTCACCGCAAATTACATGCCTTTGTAAAATAGTATAAATAGGGACCTCAACAAATGGCACAATTACCGAGTAGGCATATCCCTAAAGGGACGGATAAATGTCATTAAGATGATAATACCAGTAATACAAAAATCACTGCGCTACGAGTGAGTATCTAAATAGCTAATTAGACCAGCCGCAACAATGTGTAAAAGTGAATATAATTGTGTAGCAAATAAGTTGCGCTCAGTCTGAGTGGATGTTAATTCAATATTTGTGATGAACAATCTCTTAGTTTGAAGAGGAAAAAAATACAGTGTACAATTACCGGAAATCTATATCTCGGCATGTGACAGTGAAATGTAACGAAAATAAATAGTGAAAGTATCAATCACAGCTCAGTGTGTCATTGAGCGTTCATTTATCTTTAAACGCACCCAAAGTAGCCAAACAAGCACTCTAGTGTTATAACCATAAATCTGGAAACTTTTTTGTAATACGTGTATGGGTGACCAATATCATAAAATCGCCATAAGTGACATCAATACGGTGAGCAGAAAACAGTTGAAGTATCCTAATCACAAAAAAAAACAAAAAACAACGTGGTGAAAATCTAAATATATAGAGATATAGATTTCCGGTAATTTTACACTGTATTTTTTTTCCTCTTTAAAACTAAGAGATTGTTCATCACAAATATTGAATTAACATCCACTCAGACCGAACACAACTTATTTGCTACACAAGATGATAATGCTCCCACGGATATTGTATATACTACAAACTGTACCAATTGCACTACCAAATTTTTACCTACGCGCTCTTAAGTCGGTTGTCAGTCGGTACATTTGGAGACGGCCTCCCGCCAGGATTTCCTATGGAGTCCTTATTAGGACCCGAGAGCAGGGAGGATTAGCATTGCCAGATTTCAATTGCTATCACCAGGATGTTGGATATTCACTTTTGCACTAAGATTAAACGATGGGTAGAGGTGAAAAATACCTTAGCCGAACAAGATATACCCACTATTTGTTGGATACCACAGGAACACTGGAATTTACATTTCTCACACCTCCCCTCACCCGCCAAACTATGGCTATTTGGAATTCACTATATACCCGATTGATAGGCCAATACAACTCACCAATAATGTCAGTAACCGGCCATTCATATTTCCCACCGGGACTTCACAACACGGGTTTCCTTAAATGGACGACACACGCTACTTTAAAGCTTTATCAAATATGTGATGGAAACAGACCACTTTCGTTAGAATCTCTTAGAGAACAATAGGGGACCTACCCATTTGACACGTGGAGACATAGGCAACTATCACATTTTATTTGATCACTACCAAAGCCTTTACGCACTACTCAGCAGCTTACACCTCTGAAAAAATTATTTTTTGCATCAGAATTACCACGCCATGGAATATCTCAAATTTATAAGATTTTACTAAAATATCAACTTAGTCCTTACCCATTATATCTAAATCAATGGGAACAGGACTTGGAGACTACCTGGACGGACGCGCAGAAAACAAAATTGCCAAGTCTCAATGCTATTACATCCATTAGCACTCAAGTGACCGACACTACTTTACGTTTTATGGCACGGTGGTATTATACACCAGAACGCATACATAAAATGCACCCATCTAAGACGGAACTATGCTGGAGAAATTGTGGCCATAAGGGTACTTACATACATATGTGGTGGTCTTGCCCCGAAATACAATCTTACTGGACCCAGGTAATAGCTCAAATAGAGAGGATTACCAAGGCCACAATACCTCTAGACCCAATGGGCTGCCTTTTCCACCTTACGGACCTTCCAACGAGGGTCTATAAAAGATCATTGATAGTACCACTACTGAACGCCGCAAAGACTTTAATCCCACTACATTGGAACCAAACTAATATTCCAACTATAAGCGAATGGCACAGTAGAGTAGAATATTACAGACTGATGGAAGAACTGACGTCTATCCGGAGAGACAATTATAAAAAAATATGAATCCACCTGGCTACCATGGATTGCCTTTATAAGACCACCCGGAAACCTACGGGACATGGGAGAGAACAGTCTATACGAAGAAAATACACTACCAGGATAATAAATGACGAAGTGGTAGAGTTCTGTAGTGAAAAGGGCATAGGAAATAGTAAAAATTAGTGTCATAGGTAATACTAAGACTCTTTATACAGAACCTTACAAAGAAAACCGTAAAGGCTCCCCCCCCCTCTCCCAACCTCTTTCCACACTCCCTTTGCTTCCTTTCCTTACCTTTTTCCCTTTCTCCCTTTCCTTCTCCTCTTTCCCTTTTATTTTGATTTTTTTCTTAGTGTATATTTTTTTCTTCTTCTCGATACTATGGTAACAGTTGCTGTACGAGGTAGGCGACGGACAGCACCACTCCACAGGTCGGCAGTACGACCGGGCGGGAGTGAGGGCTGCCCGCCGACACTTAATGTAGGATTTGGAGAACTATGAGGTGAGTGAAAATCACTCAGCCTCATAGTTCTAGCCGACCTGTGACAATGAAACTCACACGTCGGCTCAATAGATCGGGAAGTGAGCGAACACATACCGTCGCTCGCTCACTTCTCGATTCTGTCCCTGCAGAGAGCCGTGACTGTCACTCACGGCTCCCTGCAAGTATTCCTCCCCTCCCCTGTCCGATCCTCCAGCGCTGACTGGCGGAACGGACGGGGAAGGGGGCGGGTACCGCTGGCTCTGCCTCTAGATAGGCAGAGCCAGCTGTCAATCACACACCTGGGTGGATCCAGACAGTAATGTCGGGATCCGTCCCGGCTGCGGCGTCTCAGTATACCACGAGTTGTAGCGGTATACTGAGCTTTGGGTCACGGGAGGGCGCTAGTTTGTGTCCGCCCATGACCCTGGGGAGAACTATGGGGAAATGCACTGACCCCATAGTTCTCCTTTTAATATACCTATAAGAACTCAATATCCAGTAATATTCTGTGCATTTAGGAATACATCTACATTTTTTTTTTTAAACAATTAACTGAGCTAGCTAGAACGATCTCCTGGTGGAGCCTATTCCACATTTTCACAGCTCTAACTGTGAAGAATCCTTTCTGTATGCAAAGGTTAATCAGTTAATCTCTCCTCATAGCTGAGCTCCTCCAAGCTTCTTATGAGTTTAGTTGCCCTTCTCTGCACTTTCTCCAGTTCCACAACATCCTTTTTGTGAACTGGTACCCAAAACTGAACTGCATATTCCAGATGAGGTCTTACTAATGCTGTGTACAGGGGCAGGATTATGTCTCTGGAGTCTAGACCCCTGTTAATACAAGAAAGTATTTTACTGGCTTTAGAAACTGCGGCTTGATATTGCATGCTATTATTCAGTCTATGATCTACCAGAACACCCAGATCTTTCTCCATCATTGACTCCCCCAAACATACTCCCCCTAGAGTGTATGACGCATGCATGTTTTTAGTCCCCAAGTGCAGAACTTTACATTTATCAACATTAAACCTCATTTTCCAGTAGATGCCCAATCACACAGTGCATTCAGATCTGCTCGTAGGTTGGAGACTTCCTGTAAGGACTATATTCCACTACATAGCTTGGTGTCATCTGCAAACACAGAAATAGTACTTTTAATCCCCAATTCTATGTAATTTATAAATAGGTTAAACAGTAAGGGGCCAAACACTGAACCTTGGGTGACACCACTAACAACCTCAGACCATTCAGAGTACGAATCATTGATCACCACTCTCTGAATACAGTCTTTAAGCCAGTTTTATACCTACTGACCTTAACTTATACATTAGCCGCATGTGGGGAACTGTGTCAAACGCTTTTGCAAAGTCCAAGTATACTATATCCACAGCCATTCCTCTGTCAATGTATTACTCACTTCCTCATAAAAAGAAAGAAAGTAGGTTTGTTTGACAACTTCTGTCTTTTGTGAATCCGTGCTGACTGTCGCTTAGGATATTATTTTCAAGCAAAAACAATTGCATGTGATCTTTGATCAAACTTTCAAGTATCTTGCCAACTATTGCGCCAATCCATCAGTACCAAGCCAGTCGTTAGAGAGTCTCTAAAATGAGATACAATGGCTTTGAAATTACACAGCTCAGTTCCTTGAGGACACATGGGTGTAAGCCATCCAGTCCAGGTGCTTTATTCACCTTAATTTTGTCTGTTTCTGGAGCATATCAATAGTCAGCCATTGTGGTTTAGTAGAGGCTATGGCACTCCTATCCCCATTATTGACTTGAGTTACATTGTGTTCCCTGGTGTGCACAGAGCTGAAGAAAGTATTTAATAGATTTGCCTTCTCTTTGTCCCCATTTACCAACTCTGAGTTATATTTTAAGGGACAAACATGCTCAGACCTGATTTTTTTACTATTAATATATTTAAAGATTTTTTGGGTGTTAATCTTGCAATCTTTTGCAACCTGTTGTTCATTTTGAATCTTTGCAAGCTTTATTTCCTTTTTACATATTTTATTATATTCTTTGTAGCTTTCAAATGACGACATTGCTTCTTCATTTTTATATTTTTTAAACGTCCTTTTCTTATTCTTTATGGCTTTTTTAACATTGAATGTGAGCCACATGGGTTTTGCTTGTAGCCTTTTAAACTTATTGCTTACAGGAATGTATTTTGTCGTATGGTTGCGAACAATTGTTTTGAAACATTCACATTTTTGTTGTGTTTTTTGATGAAAATATTCCCTCCCTTCTAAGGGAGTTATTCACAGAGGAGCCGAAGGATCCAACCGTAGCTTTGGTTGATCCTTCGGCTCTCTTCGGCAGCTGGAGCCCTCCGGTTAAGTCGAACCAAATGGCTGCTTTACGGGCTATTCACTGTATCCTGTACAGCAGCTGAAGGCAGTCGAGCCGAAGGCATATGCTCCGACTCAACTGAACCGAAGTGACAACTGAAGCAGGGCGAACAGTCGGCTCTGCCCAGGTGTAATGACAGATCAGCATCCCCAAATGATCTGGGGACGCTGAACTATCACTAAACAATAACAACTGGGCGGCCGGCCGTCTCCGCCCAGTTGTTATTCATTGGCCGGGACCTGCTAGAAGGTGCTGGCCAATAGGAAACAGTTGGACTTTTCTAATTGTACTAACAGTTACCAATGTGCGCCCCAGCTGTTAGACTTACCCAAACCAACCACATAGCCTCCAGATATAATCATACTGATTGAAATGTCTATACCACCCTTTCTCGACCTTGTTAGCACAGAGGAAACCCTTGAAATAACTTTCCGATCTGAGGGAACCCCTGCTAATAATTACTGTATATACAGATCATGGTACATTAGCAAGATGGTCTCTGGGAAGAATGTTCCTTACATTTGTGGTAATTGTGGAGAATTAACCTCTATCAGATAGCTAAAAGGTTATTGTTGTTAGTAGTTACTTGGTGGTTACTTCTCTTTAAGAGGCAGATATTGTTCATTGCTCAAGGAACCCCAAGCAACCTCTGGGGGAATCCTAGGGTTCCACAAAACCCTGGTTGAGAAAGGCAGGTGTACACAAAGTCACAGAAGAATTCCCTGCCTGTCATTTGCCACTGACGTAAATGTAACAGGCAGATCTCCCAGAATACCATTTACTTTTAGTTGAGGCTGTTCCCCCATTGGGGCAATGTTAAGCAACAGTGAAGTATTTATTTATGTGGAATTTCTCTTATTTAGCGCAACAGTATGAGGATGTACTGGCATTCCATTGCATAATCACTTTCATGTGTGGTGTAGCTATGACTATGGCACATGTAAGGGATAATCAAGATTTGTTAGATCAACGCATATGATGTTCAAACAATGTATGAATATGTAACTGATCATTTCTTTTTGCCAAGTAACAGCCCCTGTTATGAATGAACAGGAATCCTCTATACTGAGTGTCTCTGTACATTCATAACTTATGGAGATAGTATGTTTACTATATCCACAATCATGAATGAACAGGAAGTGATGTAGAGCACTTCCTTTTTATTCATAATTGGGGACACAGTAAACATACTATGTCCCCAATTATTTACAAGCAGTCAGCGATTAGCTGATCATGGACAGCTTGTACCCGTTCTCCATCCTGACTCGCTGTCACAGGAGGCTGAGTGGGTGGTGCGGAGAGGAAAGCTTGGTCTATTTTGACAGCGGACTCCTCCCCCCCGCCCCAGACAGAGCAGAGCACAGCGGGGAGGAGAGAAACAAGGAATGCACCGAAAGTACCGAAGAGATGGTACTTTCAGCGTTTTGCCAAAAGTGCCATTTTCGGACAATATGTTCCGGTTCATCCCTTGTCTTATATCTTCTCTATTTATACAAGATAGGCTATGTTGCGTGTCTGATATACCACACCTTTGTGATAGGAGAATCAAGCCTCCAAATTAGCTCCTCTTATTAATAACCCTTCTTCTTGTCTATGATCACTTCAAATGCTTTCAAAACTTTGATCAATGACTAAAGTGGTCAGTGGTTAATGTACAGAGTAGGGATGCACCAATACCGATACTAGTATCGGTATCGATACCGAGTATTTGGGTGAGTACCTAGCACGAGTACTTCCTGTATCAGGAAGCCGGGCAGCGCATCATTACACACTGCCTGGTTTCCTGATTGGCCAGGAAACGGCTCCATGCTCTCTCGTTACTCGTGATGAGAGAGCATGGAGCCGACTTCCCGGCCAATTAGGAAGCCGGGTAGCGTGCAATGATGCCCTGCCCGGCTTCCCGATTGGTCAGGAAGCTAGCAAATCCGGAAGCCGGGCGCAGTGTAATGACGCAGCACCCGGCATTCTGATTGACCGGGAAGCCGGAGTCATGCTCCCTCGTCATCTCATGAATCATAATATTAAGAAAGTGACCTTAAACCATTAGCTTGTATGACCTGTCCCTTTAACAAAAAGTATCGGTAATTGGTATCTGCGAGTACTTGATCAAAAGTATCGGTACTCGGTCTTAAAAAAGTGGTATCGGTGCATTCCTAGTACAGAGGACATTAAAAAACAATCTTGTACCTTGTCAACCACATACTGTTATTATATAGTGCACTTACGTAGTAGGAGTTTTGCATAACCATTGTGATAGCAGACTGAATCTTATTGTTTGGGTATGTTGCAGAAGACCTGACTGTACTTTCATTTACTTGAATTGTGGCACATACTCTGGCATTGTACCTATTGACATCAGGAAAATTGCTTTGTGGTTTTATTTCTAAATATGTGCTACATAAAAGAAACAAAATAGTTTCTTTTAAACTCAATGGGCTTGTGTCTTTTTTCAACCTGACTAACTATGTAACTATGTAAATTCACATAATAATAATAATGTAATGGTTGAGGAAAATATATGCACATTTTCTATGGTGACCCCCCAACCTATTCTTGCCTGTCCTTCACTTGTATCTCCTTTTTTTTTGTTTGATATATATTACTTTACTTATTAAGGTTAAAAAGGATGAAGTCTATAAAGCTATGCCTATTGTAGTTTATGAATGTGTTGATCCAAGGAATGCAGAACGCTTTAATTTTTGAACACACAATAAAAAAAAGGATATGCTTTCTCAACTCCATAAGTAGTAGGAGGAAGAAATTTCCCGGGTCAATGACATGTGCTGCCTATTTCAATCATTGTATTTATAAAATAAAGTTCAAAATATAATAAAAAATAATATTATGTCTGTTCTTCTCATGGTAGCTGTACAAAAATGGCAGATTACGAGGAGAGAGAAAGGTGGTCAAAAGGATCAGAAGACCATGCTGCAGAAGCAATGGCTGCTGACATGGATCCCTGGATAAAGTTTGATGCAAGAAAGTCTCCGCGAGCTGAGTTTGAAGACTGGCTAGAAACGTATCGTCCTTCTAGGGTCTCTCGTTTCGGTAATCCTGAAGAAGGATCTGGACCAGTAGGGTGGTTGGCAGTGTATGGCCCCGGTTTTTGTCCACAGATCGAAGGTAGAAAAGAACTTCAGGATGCCTGGGACAAGCTTCAGAGTACCGGACGGAAAATCAACTATGATCTTGTCCGAGAGTTGGCCCTTAACTATGGTGTAATATCTGGAAAATGGCTGATGCATTTAGACACAGGCTTCAAAGTTGACCATGCATGGTGTGGAATAGCGACTGCAGTGATAGAAGGTCGTCTTAGAGTAGCAAAAGTAAGTCCTCATCAGCAAGATAGCAAACATGTTATATGTGTGTATACATGTGACTTTACAGATGAGGAAAGCATCATGCAAACAGATGCCGTCATCCGCAGCTCAGGTGTAAAATGCCCACTATTTTACAAGCCAGATGTCTACACTCACCTAGGCATCTATAGAAACAACCAGTGGCAAATATGTCCTACCATATATGAAAGTCGATATGATCTGGAATGCATTCCTCGGAGATCAAGAGTTACCAACAAAATTACTAACATAGAAGTGACATAAAGTGAAATTCTTACCTAAATCACATTAAAAACAAACATAAAAATTGTTTTACTCAATATTTGTGTGGATTGTTTGGCCAATTCTTCTGTTCTAAGGACCAACCTATGTTGAAATACATATTGGTCTCTGACTGTCTTAAACACATAATTTAGTATTCTATACATATATAAAAAAATAACTTTTACACAGAAAAAGCCTAATCATTTATTGGGGAATACACGAATCACATTTCTTTCCCCTTGAATCTATACTATCTCACCTATGCTCATCCCACCAGGCTGTTTCTCATTTGCATTATCAGTGGCTTTAGGTTGTAGTCCTTTCTTTTGTTAATTGCCTCTTCGGAATAGTACATTGAACATATCATGCTGTTCCTTTTTGCTAGCATTTAAGGTGACCCCATTTGGCATATTAGTTTATTTCTCTGGTAGCAGATTGAACTCCTAATTTGAAGGCTCTTTAAAGAGTGCAACTATTTGGGATACCAATATTCAACATGAGAGCTATCCATTTTTTTTTTAAATCCAGACTTGACCTGTACCTATGACCCCTAACTACAACTTGCTTGTAATAGCAAGACCACCTTTCTGAATTTTGTATCTGTAACCCTACCTAAAAGCTGCTGTCACTGATTCCTGCTTAGAAAGATCTGGCATGTGGAAAAAAAACAAACCTAAAGAGGCTGCTCCGCTGTGTGAAGCAATTGCTCTGGACTACCAACAATGTTAACATGTTGCAAGTTATTGCTGAGGACTGCAGGCATGTTACTCACATTACTGTTTAAGCAGAGGGCACAGGAAAGCTTTGCTACGGTAGCTGACCTTAATTGGGGTAACATGTTCTAATATTTCCTTTTCTGATCAGGTGATGAGTAATATCCCCATCCGTAGGGTATGCATGGGAGCAAGCTATTCCATGTAGCGCCACATACCAATGCACATTTGCATAGTCTGCTTATAATGTAAATAGGATTTTGAGCCTGAATTCTGCCACTGCAGAACCACATCCAAACCAGCAGGCAGAAACATACATTTGTACTTACACTTAACAGCAGTATTTTAATTTTTCCCTGTGAACAAAGCATTTTAGTTTGACACTGTCCTTCAGGCTTGCCTTTATACTAACGATGTTCCTAAAAATTAAAGTAACCGTCTTTGTTGTGCTTCTGCTAGTCTGTCTACTAAGGTGATTCGTTTTTGTGCGTGGACATACAGTAGATGCTGTTTGAACGTAAGTTTTTCATCTTCTGGAAATATAAATAATACTGAAAGAAAATGTCATAAGATGGGAGCTCATAATCCCCGTCTCTTCAATAATAGCTTCTACTCTTGTAACTGATGGATTTATTTGGTCTACAAACAAAGACAAATACTGTAGATGGTGCTTCTAGATGTATAATGTGGTACCCTTCTACTACTATTCCAAAAGTATGAAAACCACTCACTTGGATATGTGGCTGGGTCACAAATATTTGCAAGCCACAACAAACATCCCTATCAATCCCTATGTAATCCTCCTAGAATCACCACTATGAATGCTCCACTGAGCTACTTTGACAGATCCCCTATGCAGGGAAAGTTGTGTCAGATGACATTTCTTATTTTTGAATGGCTCTCTCATCCTTTATTAAGTAGCACTGTAATGGAATAAAACCCACCCTGGCCACTCTTTATTAAGCATCTGTTTAGAGTGAAATTCTAACCTACAGTATATCCAGTTTTAAAGTGGATCTATGGGCAAAATCAGAAGTTATATAGAACATGCAGTCTGCCAATTACATTAGCAGAGCAGTTTTTGTTTTCATTAGTACCCCCTCAATGAACCTGGGCAAATTTGCTCATCCCTTAAGCAGACCATTGTATGCACCCCTGTCACTGTTAAATAGTTTGTCCCAACCCGTGAACAAAACTTTTGCTGGACAGCTTACCCCATTAAAGAAAGTGGAGAGAAAAGTCTACAGCTTTTAATTGCAACAGATGTCTGTGAAGGTTCTCATTCATCCAGGTCATGGTATATCTGTAAAAAGTAAATCCAAGGCAACCAGACTGCTGTATTTTTCTTTTGCTGGTCATCCAAATCGTTTTCTCAATTCAGATACACTTACAGATATATATAGAGATGTATATTTCCAACCCCATCCATGTGTGAGCTCCAGAAGTGGCTCCTCCATCTTAAAAAAACATAGGCTGGTCTTCCTCCAGCAGTCCCTCCTCTCAGCATTTGGTATAATACTGAAGCTATGTGGACATGATTAAAAATGCTGACGTTTGATCATTGGTGGTTTTTCGATTACTTGCCCTGAAAGATCAAAGTGAAAATGACTGTGTTAGCCAGAAGCTGAGCTCATGCACTGGAAACATTCTCTTGAGTACCTGGTCCACAAGGCTTAAAGGGATCCAAAGAGCCTTTTTTTTTTTTCAAGTGCAAAGGTCTTTTTTAGTGAAGACTTTAGAGAGGATTTTGATGTCCACATTTAACAAGGATATAGGGCGGTAGTTGGTCCAAGAGAGGGTGTCTCTATCGGGTTTAGGTATCATTACAATGTTAGCAATGAGCATCTGCGGGGACACAGTATCACCCTTCAGGAGACCATTAAACAGAGTGGCCAGATGAGGAGACAAGTCATCGGACCTGGTCCAGGTCATTTACCCTTTTTAAAAGATTTAATAGCATGCTGTAGTTCAGTGACAGAGATCTCTGATTCTAATAGATCTTGGCCAGCATGAGGGATCTCAGGAAGGGTGACACATGAAAGAAACGGATAGTGTCTAGGGAGGAGGGGGAAGGGGCAGAGTATATTTTGGAGAGGTGATGGCGGAATTCTGTCAAAATTTGAATCGGGTCACTAGTGCGGGTGGCCAGTCTGGTCTTAAGGGAGATTGGAGTCAGGATGTTGTCAAATGTCTGGAGTCTTTTAGCTAGCATGGAGTCAGGCTTGTTGCCTTTTAAGTAGAACCTGTTTTGTCCAACGCAAGGAGCGTTTAGCCCTGTCAGTGAGGCAGAGATCAAGGTCAACCTGTGTCAATGATAATTGTTTACAGTTAAAAGCTGTAGGGTTGGACTTAGAATCTTGGGCCACCCGATCCAACTCGGCTTCAAGGTGCTGAATGTTTTGGTTATGTTCCCGCTTTCACTTAGAAGCGATCTGGATCAGGTGTCCCCGAATTACTGACTTGTAGGCTTCCCACAATGTTGACTTGGATGAGACCGACCCTGTGCTAAGGTGAAAATAGTCAAGATTGCGTGCCCGGTGTTCCGATAGTACATCAGTTAGTGAGCGCAGCGATTCGTTCAATGACCAGGAGGAGGAAGGAGGTATACGAAGAACAGAGAAGCAAACTATTAGCACCGCATCATGGTCTGACCAGGGAATAGGAAGAATGTGAGAGGAAGACAGAGAGCGCCTGTGCAGAAACGCATGATTGAGAGTGATGAGGGTGGGAATAGAAAGTGTAGTGCTTACCTATGGTATGGTGGTCCCGCCACACATCCATTAAGTTGTACTGCAGCAACAATCGCTGAAAACTTTTGCTCTGTGCAGGATGAGCAGCAGAACCTGGGGGATATTTATCCAGTTTGGAATTGAGAACCAGATTAGAGTCCCCACACAGGAAAAGAGTACCTTTAGTGTGAGCAGTCAGGAGAGAGCATAAATGAGTGAGAAAAGGAATTGGGTTGGTATTGGGAGCGTAGTATGTGAGAACAGTGAGTTTCTCGTCACAAAGTCTTCACGTCAAGAGAAGATATCGCCCGTCTGGGTCAGCTATCTGCTTAGTGCATCTGAAGTTTGCAGTTTTGCAAAATGCTATGAGGACCCCCCCTATTCTTCGTGGAGGCATTAGCTTGAAACAATGATGGGAAAAGAGCATCAAAATACTTAGGGGCACAAGCTTTAGCAAAATGTTTTTCTTGAAGATATGCCATGTCGACATGATGACTTCAGAGGTAACGGAAGGTTTTTGCGCGTTTCTGAGAATTTAGGCCTTGCACGTTCAGGGAAAGCCAGCGAAACGGCATATTGCAGATCGCAATTGGAAGCCAAGGAGAGCACTGTGTGCTTCAAAAGGGTAGGAGGTAGAGAAAGGTAGCAAGGGGAGGGCTGTTAGAAAGCCAGACTGGGAAAGGAGAGGAGGGGGGCAGTGGGAAGGACAGGAATAGGCTAGCGGTCAAGAAGTGAAAGAGAAGGGAGAGAAAAAGGAGAAAGACACAGGTTAGGCAGAGGGAGTAGAAAAGATAAGAAAAAGTGCGCCAGGAGGCACACTGCAAATGAGTTCAAGACCAGAGGCAACCGATGCAGAGAACCAGGAGGGTGGCACAAGGAACCACCCAGGCAAGGTGTTCCCGAAGATTAAGCTAAAGAGGCATCACATAAAAATGTTGTAATGAAGGGGTCACAATGAGAGCAGGGCAGGCACACGCAGGCCACCCAGACTCATTAGGCCCCTAAGCAATCCATGGTACGGGAAGCAATGGGTAAGGGATAAAGACTGAGGTTAGTCGCCAAAATGATTGCAGCCAATACCCCAAACCGGAACCACGTGCGGCAAAAGCCGCCCCGGCAGTTTAGAGCTGGGGGGGAAACCATACAGAAAAGTAGGCCACCGGGATCCTTCTCACAGCCCCTCAAGACAGATTGAGGACATATCCATATTAAAAAATTTACACTAGGCAGGAATAATAAAACAGTGTAATGAAACCAGTCCATACGAACCAGGAACAGGCAGAAGCGGGTTGCAGGCAAAGGCCACTGGAGGTGAGACACAGCCACATGGGCCTAGAGTAGAAAGGTTAGCCATCGCCTTCTGGTTGGAAGATATCAGCCAAGGAGAGCGCTGGCGAAACACATTTTGCTAAGGTGGTAGGAGACAAATCAGAATAGACCTGCAGGTTGTGGCCTTGGAAGGTGAGGGGGGCTTTGTCACAAGCAGGCTGAAGGATCCTCTCTTTAAATTTCAGGACTGTCAGGACGTCTCTGGGGGGGCGTCAGATCGTGGCCTAGTCAGGGCCCGATGCATGCAGTCCAGGCGATCTGGCGGGATGTCAGGTGATAATTCCTGAAAGAAAGCTAGTATGGAGTCATGTAGATCGGTGACGGTTTCTGGTAAGCCACGACTGTTTTCAGAGTCTTTCTGCTTATCTTTAAGCTGCTGCAACTCTTCTGAGTGCCACTAATTCATGTTCGTGGTCATCCAGGACCAAGGTGGCGTCGCCCATACAGTGTTCAATGGCATTGGTCCGGCGGCCCACATCGCGGATTTGACGGAGCAAATCTGTAGAGCTTGCGGGTAGCTGTGGATATTTCCTCACGGACTATGCTGCAGAATTGGGTGAGCAGCTGCGAGTCCTTATTCGGGTTCTGAGTGCGGAAGGCAGGCAGAATCTGGGACCAGGTGTCAGTGTGCACCACCGGGTCCTAACCCACCGACTGTCTCCTATTCTCATCTGAGGATGGAGGCACGGGTGCCATTTTGGTGGGCCGCAGCACGGGCTACAGAACTCCTCTTGTTTTGCAGGCTTGCTTGCCCTTATTCGTCTTCCCCACGGAGCATCATGGATCCTACCTGAGGATCCGGTCGGTAGAGAGGGTAAGTAGGATGTCGCGAAAAAAAAGGCGATTGGGGGATGTGTGCAAGTGATAAACACAGCGCTAAAGGTGGATTCCGTAAGAAAGTAGGTGTCAAATATAAATTAATATATTGCCTTGTTCTGAAGGTATAATATATATATATCCAACGTACTGGGGGACTAGTTACCTCCTCAAGGTGTATATATGTGTATATACATATAAGTGAATAACGTCCCAATGAAAAAATATCAAAAACAACTATGTATAAATCAAGTGATAACAAAGTGTCTAAACCTCATTTGTGTTGATAAATCTGAGCATAGACTTCTACGTGGATACAATGCAACACAATGTGAAAAAAATGTTAACAATAAAAATCTCATAAGTGAATGGTAAAAAAGTGACAAATCCTCAAACCTTTGAGTCAAACCGTTAATAAAATAAAATAAAATTAAACTGTTGTACAGATAAGGTGCAAATAGTTCCTCCAAACTTATTATTCACTTATATGTATATATACACCTTGAGGAGGTAACTAGTCCCCCAGTACGGTGGATATATATATACCTTCAGAACAAGGCAATATATTAATTTATATTTTACACCTACTTTCTTACGGAATCCACCTTTAGCGCTGTGTTATCACTTGCACATCATATTTTACCAATTCATAGCAGCTTTAGGATTAGTATTCTAACTTTTTAGCCTTATCTTTCCAAGAGCGCAGATTCTGTTATCTAAAGATTGGGGGATGTGTGCCTGGGTGGAGCGGAGCAGATATAAACCATAGCCATCTTAGATTGCTGCGCGCATGCACCCACTCTACTATTTTATTATTTCACCAACAGTACATTTAAGATTTTAAATGCCCCACCTGATAACGCAATATTGTACATTTCAATAAAACTAGAGCCACTATGTTCTAGACAGAGTTGTATTCGTTAAGAATTTGGCATAAAGATATTAAAGTGGACCTTTACCCCCTTTCACTAAAAACACATCAGCATGCAGATATGAAATCATCTCTCATTCATTACTTAAACAGCTATAATATAGCAATGGCACTGCCCATATTTCTCATAGGAAATGTTTACAAAAAAGGAAGTTCTGCAATCCTGAATTTATATTTTCCCCTTTAACTGAGATCATGTGACCAACTATGTGGTCTTTTCATGGTGACCAACATTTTCTCCTGGAAAAGTAAATATTTATATTACCCTTTATTTATCAATTCTAGTAAGATTGTTACCATGTCAGAATATGTCTACTTTAAAGTGACAATAAATTTGGGCGTTAAATCTTAAAAATGCATTTAAGTACCTTAAAGGAGAACTATGAGGTGAGTTCTAGCCGACCTGTGACAATGAGACTGTCACAGGTCGGCTCAGTAGATCGGGAGATGATCGAACATATACCGGCATTCGCTCACCTCTCAATTGCAATAGCTGTAGGCCTATTGCAGTTTTACCCACAGCCTGGCTGAAAAACAACTACTGCGAACAAATCACATCATCCCTCCTATGATCCCTCCTGTACATGGGGTGGGCCCAAGCAACACTGGAACAAGTGCTCTCCTCCTCTCAAGACTTGCACATGCACAGTGCTCCCTAGATACCTCAGAGGCTGAGCTCAGTGCTGCTATGACCGGGAGGAAGAGCATTCATGCCAATAGCATCCCAGATCATAGGAGGGATGATGTGATTTGTTCACAGTAGTTGTTTTTCAGCCAGGCTGTGGGTAAAACTGGAATAGGCCTACAGATATTGCAATTAAAGTACATATGTACCCTTCTCAGATCACAGCCAGGGTGGCGCTAATCACTCCCAGTAGTAGCAGTTCAGCCAGGCCGTGGTTAAAAGACAATGGGCCTACAGGAACTGCAATTAAAATTAAATTCATAAGAGAGCTGCCGAATCCCTGGCAGAGGTGTGATCTGACCATTTAATTTTTTATTTTTATCTCCTAAAGTGCTCTCCTACAGAGATACAAGGTTTGCACTCCCCCTAACTGCCATCTTCGAGTCTTCAGACTTCTCGAAAGGACAACCTAGGATGGCATTACCCCCACCCCTGCATACTACCCGTGATGTACATTTAAAAAAAACAAAAAACAATTACAGCAAGAAAAATCTTTTATGGCAAAGATACATAGAGAGTCCCATCTGCTGTGAAACTCTAGCTGCTATCAACATTTAAAAATGTAAATGTAACTTTACTGCTGGGAGGAGTTAAATAGGACAAAAACTTGTTTGAGCATATAAGGCTAAGGGGTTACAAACGGATTTCTAAGCCCATAGGCTAACAGTCTGCAAGTTTTAGAAATTAAAAGAGAACTATGAGGCGAGTGCTTTTCACTCACCTCATAGTTCTAGCCGACCTGTGACAATGAGACTGTCACAGGTCGGCTCAGTAGATCAGGAAGTGGGCGAACACATACCGGCGTTCGTTCACTTCTCGATCCTTTCACGGCAGGATTCCCCCCTCCCCGATCCACCAGCGCTGACTGGCGGAACGGACGGGGGAGGGTGCGGGTAGAGCTGGCTCGTCTCTAGATAGGCAGAGCCAGCTGTCACTCACGCAGCTGGGCGGATCTCGACATCGATGTTGGGATCCGCTCCGGCGTCTCAGTATACCGCGAGCTGTAGCTCGCAGTATACTGAGCTTAGGGTGACGGGAGGACGCTAGTTTATGTCCTCCGTTAGCCTAAGGAGAACTATGGGGAAAAGCCCTGACCCCATAGTTCTCCTTTAAGTATCCTTGATACCCTCTCAGTGAACAAGACCAAAGACAATGTGATACCGCCCGTATTTTTTTTGGCTTCTCAATCGCAAGCTGTGCATTTAAAAGGTTATTATATTATCTGATGATTTCTACAGCCTATACTAATTACAATTGGAACTAAACATGTGAGCTGGTCAAGAAGTACACAAAAAGGCACTTTCACTGCATAAATTAAATGAGAAAGAAAATAAACAAAAAACAACAGTCAGAGCTGGTCAAGATGTACTAAAAAGGCACTTTGTTCACTGAATAAATGTAAATTAAATAAAAAAGCAGTCTGAGAACAAACATCCATTCACATTCCCCCTTACCAAATGGTAAAAATAGAAACCTTTACAACTTCATTGTAAAATACATATTGGTTAACAAAATCTTTAAAATGGTTACATTTGCAAACTAATGTAGAAGAGTTAATTTGCCCAAACATAAATGTTTATTAATGGGTTAACCATTTGTGTATATTTTATTTAAATGAGAGGTACCAATACAATATGCAAGTCACCCCCGTTTACGTGTCAGTGTAGCCAAATGAAGCCTCAACTCCTTTCCAAGCCAGATAAAATATAAATGTCATCTCTTCTGCAGCCAGCTAAGCACTAAATTTTTGTCTTTTATTTAACGTGGATGTGATTTTGCTGATATCTACTAGAATGTAATAGATGACTACATTAAAATACACAGCAATACGATTAATTTCATACAACAGTAGCCCGTAGCAAGACTATTTCAGGCTATTAAAGATGCAGCATGGCTACTTCTAACTCTGGTAAGAGTGAATCAGAATGGTATCCGATGGGGCCAGCACAGTCCTCAACATTGTAGGCCCAATATCACCTAAATAGCAAAAGCACCCTGAAGGAGTTAAAGGCCAACTGTGTCCTGAAGAATTTCCTAACCCACTAGTGAAGGCATAGAGCTTTGCTGCATCGAAGCTCTGAATACATCTTCACCAATCATTCATTTCATGTAGTCATCTTTAGTCATGAAAGATGTAAAGTCAAGATCCATAATGGAGCGTAAGCAGTCTCCTTGCTGCAGGTCAAAAATCCCATTCATTAAGGTGCTGTCAAGTCTTTCAGAGTTTTCCTCTCCACAAGTCTCCTCGTTAGACCCAGAAGCCATGAGCCGAGCAATTGATTCCGGATAAGCCATGAGGGTATTCTGACTAGGCATAGATTCGTGGAGGGCCTGTGAAAAAGAACCTGAAGACTGGGATTGACTGAGAAGTTGGCCAAAGTCACTATTGTCAATAGAACTTAAACTGGCACAGTGGCCGTCAGGATCATTATGCAGCATATTTCCTAAATCAAGGTTTCCATCATCTGTAAAAGAAGGATAGTCCAAATCTATACGCTCTTCAGTTGGTTGTGGTGGAGGCTGTTGCACCGGAGGCATAGGAGAAAATCCAATACTGGTAAAGTCACTGATATTCACAGTGGAGAGAAGTGTGGACACCGAATGTTCATCATGCTTTAGCAAATACGGAGACACTGAAGAAAGACTTGACATCTGAGTGCTTGGACGGATGGGTGATGGTGCAGGTTCTAAATCAAACATAAAAAAAAAAAATAGTTACGTTCTTAAGAACAATTAAAAGGAGGAAGCCAAGAAGAGAGACCAGAATAAACCACAAACCTTGTTTTGGAATGCTGCGTGTTGGTATAGCAATCCTGCGCTGGTTCTTGGTTTCATTTCCTAAAAGTACAGTAACATTTGTGTCAGGACAATTCCCAATGCAAAGTTTTTTTCCTGAGCAAAAAATAAATACAAAGTTAAAAGGTTTGCACTAAAAACTAATGCAAAGTTGGAACTTTGCGTTGGTGCTCATTGCAAAGTCCGTGTTACCAGTGGGCACCAATGCAAATTCAGTGTCATTCTGATAGTATATAATTATGTTTTAAATTAAATTAGATGCAAGATTTACAGAAAATAAAACATTTTCCCTGTTTTTTTTTCCCCAGAAAAAAAGAAATGCAGCGTATAGTAGTTTTACAAATTGAAAGTCATTTTGGGAACACCAAATGCACTGCATATAAAAGTATTAGGCTTGAAATAAACATACAGCCTATTCAGTAAATAAACTTGCTATTTAAAACTTAACTTTGTTACAAATGGAATAACAAGGTCTGTATATATTAACATTTCAACTATACATGAGAAACGGTAACCACCCCCCTTTACCGCAAAAGCAACAAACAAAAACAAAAAAGCAATAAATCATCAACACAAAAAAAACAAGATCAGACCTGCCCCTAATAATAAATAAAAAAAACTAAGTAACCCGTATTTTTTGTGCCAGTAAGATATGGACACGTGGCATTTGGGGGTATAAGGACCACCTCATTAGTCAAGCTCCATAGCGAGGTTTAACATTTGAGTGGTGCTTTAAAAAAAAAAAATACATTGAGAAAATAAAAAAGACAACATATACAAGCAATTTGATCCGTCTCAATTTCTGAACTACTGCTATCATTTTCTGTTTCTTCTTCATATTTGTCATTTTTCTCATGGACTTCATGAGAGACTTGGTTTACATAGCTTGAAACAAGATTCCCTACCCTTTCACAGGTCAGTTTGCTTCTTGCTTTCACATGCAGGAATCTGCAGTAAGTAAGATGCAAGAGGTTGGGGTGTGCAGAGACCTTGCCACCATAATGCAGGAGGGATACATTTTGCAGAATCCCAGTTTGATGGAAGGTCTGTTATATTTTCTTTGTTCAGCTCTGCTATAAACCTTTGAAGGATGTCCAGTTTCATGAAGTTACTAAGTAGTAAGTTTAGTGCATGAGATGCTCATCCTATTCCAGTAATATCTGCATACTTGTCTATTAAGATTTCACATGCAACTTTCATATTGTCAGCCAGCAAAGCAAATACTTAATCACTCAATTTTCTCTAAAACTGCACATACATGCACGTACATTGGACGCAGTTTTGATCCGGCCTGAACTGCTCTGCTCCTGGAACGCGCTTGGTGTAAACTAGCCCTAAAAGAGGCTTGCTCAAGGAATGTTTGCTTGGCAAATGGTATAAAGGTTATAATCATTTAAAAGCTTCCTGCCAATATGCATTTTCTGTTATTGACAATGCTGATCCAGAAGCATATTTTGCTCTTGCAAGAGCTTAGATAGAATTTTCTCCCGATTATCAGGTGTCATTCTATCTATAAATTAAAGTATTATGTATTTTTGTGAGGCAGTGGTTTGCAATTCTTCCTTACTTGAAGATGCTGCTGGTCAAGAAACACTTTCTGATGATACAGAAGCAGCGGAAAGTGTTTCTAGAATGAGAATTTGAGGGAAAAGCTACTTGCACTCTTTTAAGCCACTCATTTAATTTCATAATGTATTTTTTATTGTCTTTATGGCAATTCTGGCATTCAAAGATGTATTTCGTCATCCTTGTAGCATTTGGAAAACAAAATATTTATTCTCAGAGTATTGGCAAATTGCAGCTTTGCTCATAGCAGAAATTGCACTATGAAATTGTATTCCAAGATTTGCTTGTCTTCACCTGAGAAAACTTGCAATAATTTAAAACTTAACATAAAAGGGCTTTACAAGCTCTTTATGGTGTATAGTTTGAATACCATGTCATAGACATTATTTATCTTTCGAAGAGAAGATATTCCACACACTGGGTTTTTTTTCTATAAAAACGTAAATAAACAAAAAGGTATTTTGAAAAAAAGACAAAGAAAAAAAATTTTTTTCTCCCACTTTTTCCACGCTTTCGCATCTCTAGCTGTAGATTAAATTATTCCATTGGTTTCCCGAGATCTTAAAGGCTGCTCCACAGGACTGAATGTATAATGCAGATGCAGCTCAAAAGATTGACAAGTGGCTGTTCCACCTTGTTCGACACAGTATTGGCCACAGGGGAGACTACGATAATGGTTTAAACATTTGTCGCTGGACTTTCTCACCTGCAAACGGATTATTTTTCACAATGTGCTTAAAACTTTCTAATGTTCTTTTTCTTTTCTCCTCAATGTGATGAAAATCTCCTGTAAGAATATATAAATGAATTACAATAAATAAAATGCACGCGCACACACACACACACACACACACACACACACACACACACACACTTTAAAACAAAGCCAACCTACCTTCATCTGGTAGATACTGAAATTCCATAGGTTCGCTAACCTCCTTATCAGATGGCCTCCTCAACTGCATTTGGACCTTTACAGGCTGACGTATTCCTGGATCATGATATTGAGGTGTTCTAAAAACTATAGCCACTTGTCTGTGCACATCAGCTTGGGAAAATGACCCCCGTGCTTCCCAGTTACCCAATGCAAACACCACTTCGATATCTTCTGAAAAAGACAAAACAAAATAAGTTTAAAGAGCAAGGAACCCTTTTAGATAGAGATGTTCAGATACCAGTGCCGATACTTGGCATTTTTCAAAACTACCAGGGTCGCAGAAGTTCCAGCTGTGACAGGGCTCTGGTGCTCCACCACTGTCCTGAAACCATTAATCTGTATTGTTTGAGAAACGGTAAAACAAAAAATTTATCAGTAATTGTATCTGAGTACCTGGACAAGTTCTTCATCTGGGAAAAACGGGCATCTGTGCACATATACACACACTTTTTTTTTTAATTTAGTTTTGGAGCTGGAAAAGTATCTGTACTTGGTATCTGAACATCCCTACTTTTAGAAGTCACTTAAATAGGTCTACAATGAGAACAATGAACTATTCAAACTAAAATAAATGAAAACCTAAGACATTTTCACCATGAAAATATTCAAATCATATATTCTTCATAAGTGTGGAAATAGCTGCAACAATTCCTGCATCATAAAAGGGAACCCCAATGTAAAAGTCCCCCGCTATTCCTGTTTTGGTGACCATTATACAAAGTGGTAGGAAATCCAAAATGTTTGTCACTTTCAGGACAAATACAAATGGTAAACCTAAAAAGAGAGGGTTTGCACTTTCCTGCTCTTTTTAACCAATCCCCTCCACCTAACAAAAAAAAAAAAATATGGGAGGAAATACGGGGATAGAACACTGTCAGACAACAAATTTGTGGGCCAGCCCAGTATAACCCCGCCTACTCTTGCCTCAATGTTTTTAAATAAAGCAATGCTAGGAAGCCATGGACACAGAGGGGAGAGATGTGTGTCCCATAATGAATGCCAAGAAATTGATTTTACAGTAGGTACAAAAATCCCTTTTCCTTTCTCATCTATTGAGAAACACAGGAATTCAGAGACTGTCGGGGCATCCAAAAAGGAATGCAACTGAGGGGTGAGCAAGAGAAAAAGCATTAACATGCCCCAAAAAAAGCAAGTGGGGACTGCCTGCAGCTCAAAGAACCGCCTAAAGAACCTTACACCCGAAGCTGGCACCAGAAGTAGCATGGACATCCATGTAGCAAAAAGATAGAGAATATGTGAACAGAAGACCAGATGGTAGCCTTACAAATCTGGGAAACAGTTGCCTGTTGCCAAAAAGCCCAAGAAGGGCTCACAGATGTAGTAGAGTGCACCTTGACAAAGTGTGGAACCCGATCCTTGAGACCATATGGAAGATAGTCTAAGCCACCACACTGCCCGAACTACACCCAAACAGTGGTGGGAGATCTCCTTGTGTTGGAATGAAGCCAGACAAAAAGGATGGAAGAACAATATCCTGGTTGAGGTGAAAGGCTGAAGTGACCTTAGGAAGTAAGCAAGTTCTGAGCTTCAACACCAACTTGGCCCTGTGGAAGACCAGAAAGGGCTCTTCACAGGATAAGGCTGCCAGCTCAGACATGATGGCAACTAGAAAATGCAACATCTGCCCAGAGTCTGATCAAGTCGGAGTACCACATCCAGCTGGGCCAGTCCGGAACTGGAATGCCCTACCACTCAATTGTTGGAAGAAGACAAAGAAGCAGTTTTAAGGAAGGAAAGGCATTGTTCAGACTGTATTGATCCCACAGAGCCACCAGAGCATCCAATGCTTCCACTAGAGGATCTCTGTACCTGGAGACAAGCCAGTCCAGTTTAGAGTTGAAACCGTAAGCCAGAAGGTCCACATCTAAGTCCACCTGCCAATTGTATCCCCCTGCCAGAAAGTTTCCCTGATAAAAAGGGAGGCTATGATAGATCTGGTGGATTCTGGACCCGAATTAAAGCCCAAATGAAGACCTATAGGGCCTAGAAATTTGAAATGGGCAGAATGCTCACTTAGGGTTTGGGAACTGTGAACAGGTTTAAAGGCCATTTCCACCTTTGCGGGGGCATTAAAAAAAAACATATGCCAGCAATGTACACTGTGTGTAGATGATGCCGGCATATGCAGATCCTGGATATAAAAACACAAAAACTTAATTTTTTTAGTTGTCCTCTTAGGCTCCACATATTTTTTTTAAATGGCCGCCAGACTGCTTTGTACAGAGGAAACTACAGTGCAGGGAGTAGAAAAACTCAGTTTCCCACAATGCTTTGCTTCTCTCGTGCACGTTCAGTCATTAATATTCATAGTGGTACCTCCCCCTGGGCAGTGCAGAGTGACGGAGTTTTTTGTTTTACCTGCGACTACAGTTCGAGGATTGTTGTCAGTGATTGCTAAAGAAATCACAACAATCCAACTGTAGTCACAGGTAAAATAAAAACCTCCTGGTCACTCTGCACTGTCCCACGGGCAATATGGGGGGAATTAATCATAGCAATTGCGAGTGTTTGAACTTGCACACAATATATTTGCACCAGATTTATGATGCTAGTGTAATGTTGTTGATAAATGAGGTTCAATAGACTCCAGGAAAGAAGACTTGTAACTCCAGGCAAAAAGCTTAACTGTAGCATCTTGAAGAAGGTGTCATGGGGACTTCTTAAGTTGTGATTGTTTTCTAAGGTGATGCTCCAGTTTCAGACAGCCCAGAATAAGTGCAGATGAAAAACACATGCAAAAAAAACATGCAACTGAAAAAGTATTGCAAGCCCTGAGAAAACAGGTGCAAAACGCAATAATTGGAAAAGTAGTGTAAGCTCAGGTCAAAACAGGCGCACATTAAAAAAAAAATGTATCTAAGAGGCTAAAAAACTGTCGCAATTGCTTTGATAAATTCCCCCGTGTATATAATGGGGAGAATTTATCAAAACTGGAGCAGTTGTGAATGGCAACCAATCAGCTTCTCTCTTCAGTTTGTTCAGTTAGGCTTTGAAAAAGAAAGCGAGAAGCTCATTGGTTGCCATGCACAACTGCTCCAGTTTTTGTCTGCTCCAGTTTTGATAAATTCCGTTCAATGTGATTTACACCATGCTGTGAAAATTATATACCCCCAATGTTCAACTAAATCCTTGGTTCTCAACTAGTGGGTCGTGACCCAAAAGTGGGTCGCGACCCCATGTCCAGTGGGTCGCCACATTCCTTCCACTTTTCAAGGCGAGAGGATCCTCAGCCCCCTCCTAGAGAAGTAGTCAGTTCTCGCATCGAGCAGCCATTCAAAAATATGATGCCCGGTGCCGATTGTCGACATGGGGTCAGGTGGGGTGGGGTGGGGCCATGTCCACGAGAAAGCGCCATCCATACCTGCATTGCTTACAGCTCATCATATTCTGGCTCCCGGCACCTCTATGGGCACGTAAGGGAGCTCTACAAGCAATACACATGTGGATGGAGCTCCATCACAGCCCAGCAGCCCACACTGGACCCCAGGTTGAGGATCCACTCCAGTTTCCTTAATGGCAACCCATACGCACCTCCCACCCACAGTTTGATCACCTGCATCGGAAACCGCAACATGGAACAATGCAGTGCAACTTGGGTCGCAACTTAATGACCGAGGACAAATGTGGGTCCCGAGTTTACACAGGTGCAGAACCACTGAACTAAATCATTCCAAGTAATCCACAGTGTATTTATTAAACACAATCAAATGTGCCACACAAACAGGTGAATGTTAAATATACAAAAGCAATCGAAATATAAAGATGGAAACTACAATCTGCATCAGTGCCCCAGACAAAAATCTTCAATTAGGGATGCACCGATACATCACGAGCTGCCCCAATGCACCCCCCCCGCCCCTTAACCCCTTCATGACTGAGGCCCTTTTTTCATTTTTTGCACCCATGTTATATTCCACATTTTAGGCCTGAAAATGACGTAAAACCCCCCAACATTATATATTTTCTGAATGC
>NW_017306367.1:177794-204665 GCF_000935625.1 Nanorana parkeri
TAACACAAATCATTTACTAAAAATGATGTATGTGTGTGCGCATTGTCAGGAGTCACAGGGCTGCTTTTCATACTTTTTTTATTGGACTCTTTCACAGGCCAGAGTCCTAACAATTCAAAATTCTCTCCACAGGATCTTCAATCCATCTCTCTGAGGGTCGGGGTGGTTATCTGTAAACTGCAATCAGCAGATTCCTCTCTACTCTGCTGACCCCTCCCCCTTCCTCATGAACGAGTACACACTCAGCTCTGAGGAGACTTGTGATGGCACCCACCGATCCGAATAACTAGGAAGCTACCGATGCTCAGCCTGCACAGCATACTCGCAAAGTGAGTCATCAGAGACAGGGTCACACCTGAAGCTCTGCCATGGCTTAGGACCTGGAGAGGCCTTCGCGATTTTCACAGTACACATAGGTCTGGAAAGCACCACACTGCAGACTTGTGAAGTCACTTCTGCCATAAAAACGTAACAGACTAATATTAAAATTACCCTGTCAGCAAAGCAAAAAATAAAATAAAAAAATAAACCAGAGCCACCCCGTAACAGAAGTAGTTTAATACCTTTCCAGCAGGTGATGTGTTCAGCTCGGCTGAACCACTGACCCAGAAATGTCACAGCAGCAGTATTCATTGCTCTTGAAAAAAGCAGTTTTAACTCACTGCACGTTTGAATGTTAAGTAATATTTTGTTTCATTTTTCTACAGGGTGGCTCTGGTTTTATTATTTTTTTACTATAGTGACAGTCACTTTAAGTGATATACCAATGTTATATACACAGATTTTGCAGCACAGTTCTGCAGTCAATCACTGAATAGTGTTTACCTTTTTGCACTTTATCACAAAGTAAGAAAATTTCATCTCCTCCTAAACAGGTACCAGAATTCTTGTTAACTCGGCAAATCTTCAGCTCAGCAGTGTTAGGAGCACCTAAATAAACGTAAAAACAAAAGAACGTCGTCACAAAAAAAGAAAACAAAGATTGCAAAAAATGAACTATCCTCTTGTACAAATATTCAGGGGATGCTAAAATATTTAATTTTGTTCAACCGTTTAACCAATGCCAATGAAGTGAAGTGCGTCTGTCTTTAACCCTTTTGTCAGCGGCAGCATGTGAATAAACTCCCAGGTGCTGTACATATTTTTTTTCTGCCAACTCTCTTGTAGAACAGGCTTCCGATCACTTGATCAGCGTCAATGGATTGCAGAGATGACATTAGGAGTCTTATTTACCCTTGGCGGCTCCCTAAAAAGAACCCGTCACCTTCACTATGCCATCACATAGGGAGGCTCATTAGCCCCCTTGTGATAGCAAGTAAGTTCAGGAAAAAAAAAAAGTTTAACAAAAAGGATAAAAAAAAAAAAACACCTCAATTTTGTTTTAAAGCCCCCTGCTCCCACATATGTCGGGCACACATATGGACAAAAATGACTCGCAGTGCACGCGTTCAGGAATTTCCTAACACCCCCCGCCTTGGACATGCAGTTACGGGCGCGGGGCAGGTGTTTGTTGCTGTACATTTAGCCCTGCTGTAGGAAAGCAGCAGGGACAAAATGTAGAGCAGGATAATGAAATTGTGCTCAAGCATTGCATCCTGGGAAGGTTACATCAGCAGAGCATTGTTGGGAAATCTCATCTGTAATATCACAAGATCTCAGGGAAAGGCATTTTCCTCCCCTTAGATGATGTGCATGGTCACATGTCCTAGTCACATGTACCAGAATTCCAGGAAGTAAACTAAGATCTAGTAGCCTGCCCTTAGTTAAAACAGATTGTCCTAACTAAATATTTCTAAAAGGTGTTTTATTGTTGGTGTTATTTTCAAGAGATGGGTAAATTTCCTCTTTAATCTGGTTTTGCATTCTTATTGACTTGTATGGGAAGAAAAGGAGTTCTGATTGATCAAATGGCAATGTACACAAGCCCTACTTCTGGTCTCCGCTCTTCAAATATTGTATATTAAATACAAGGCAATAGTGCTCAATCCCTTCACGACCCATGACGGGATAATCTAAAGCTAAAAGCCGCCGGAAGTCTGTTCCGTTTTGTAGAGCCGGCGACTGGCTTTAGAGTAGAATCGTTCTGGCGGCTCAGCTGCCGCCAGATCGCTTCTAAGATCCGGTAATTGGGCCGCCTTGTTTTCTGGGCTCCGCTGCCCCACCTACGGGCCCAGGATCAGCTTGCCGGATGTTGGTGGGAAGCTGGGGAGGAGAGCAGCGAACATCCATTCGTTGATTCCCCCGCCCCATACTATGGGAGCGACTCGTATTGCATCACTTCCGGTCCCATAGCTGTCATTGCTGGGCTCCTGAAGCCCAGCTATAAGCTACTGAAGTAGGATCTGCACTTCCATAGCTTATTTCAAGTGTAAAGGTGACACTGGGGTTCTTTTAAACCCCCAGCATCACCTTAAACCCGTCACTGCCATTATGCTATCACATGGGGGGCTTGTAAGCCCCCCTACGTGATAGCAATTAAAGTTTAAAAAAAACAAAAGTTTAAAAAATATTAAATAAATTAAATGTATAAATAAAAACTTGTCAGGTAAACACGCGTCGGGTGCGCCTACGTACAAAAAAACAACGATTCTGCAACACGTTGGGTATCGCCCAGCACGCAAGAGTGAGAGCAACAAATCTAGGGCCAATATTTACACGCATCTCTAAACTGATCACCCGTGGGGGCTTTTAAAGCGTTGTGTACGGACTTTTTGGGGTACTGAATTCTGTCGCAGTTTCACAGACGCACACAATTTTTAACCTGGTCATGTTGGGTATTCATTTACTCATTGTAACCTCATCTTTTATATTTTACAAAAAAAATGGTTTTATATTGTGTTTTGGGGCATTATATTTAACTTAACCACTTCAAGACAAGGTGTTTAGACCCCCTTCCTGGCCAGGCCATTTTTCAATATTCAGCGCTGCAGTACTTTGACATTTATTCCGTCATGCAACGATGTACTGAAATTAATTTTATACCATTTTTTGGGGACAGATGGAGCTTTCTTTTTGTGGTATTTAATCACCACTGCGGGTTTTATTTTTTTTCTATATTTCAGAAAATTTACTGAAAATTCTGGGTGGAAAAAAAAAGTGTTTAAATTATGTTAGGAAACAATATTACCCAATTTTTTGGTAAAATATAAAAGACGGGGCCACGTCGGGTAAATAGACACCAAACATGTCATGCTTAAAAATTGCGCGCACCCGCGAAATCGCAAAAAAAACTACAAAACCCAAAATTGGCCATAGGTGACGCTTTAAAAGCTTTTACCGCTCATCAGTTTAGTGTTATCAGTGATTGATGGCCCTAAAATTAGCGCTCTCACTGCGACGTTCACGGCGATATGCAACATGTGCGGCGTAACGGGCGCAATCATCGTTTTCGCAAGTATGCGCACCTGACGCATGTTTGCATGCGTGTATGTATGGGTGGGGGCTTTTAAAAATTTTTTTGTTTTATTAAATTCTTTTTTATGTGTGACTAATTTTTTCCTAGTTTGTTTTTTTTTCACTTAACTTTATTGCTATCAAATAGGAGGCTAAGAAACCCCTCTATGTGATAGCAAAATATGCGACAGGTCCTCTTTATGGAGACATCAGGGGGCCCTCCAAGACCCCTAATGTCACCTAGGACCCCCCTGAAGAAGCAGAGATCTGCTTCATCAACTTCTCTCCAGCATCTGAAGCTGGAGAGTGACACAAGAATGCGGAAGTGATGTCATATACATCAGTTCCGCATTCTGACAGCTGGCGCAAAAGGTTGAATATCTCTTCATGAGCCCAAAGGCAAGAACACTGCAGCAGTGTTTCTGACCATATACCACAGAAGCTGCCAAAAAAACAAAACCCTTTCATAAAAAAGTTTGTTAAATAAGGATTTTGTACAAAGCATAAAAAGGATTTTTATAAAGATTGTAAGCGTTAAAAAAAGTGCATCAAAAAAAGTGCATCAAAAGAGGCTATAATTTCCATTAAAATGTGCATTAAATAAGGCTTAAATATAAAGATAAATTGAGTTATCTTGGAAAAAACAAAACAAAACTGGTTTCTGGAGATCATCAATATGCCGATTACTACAGGACTGGCTAAATTCAAAAAAACAAAGATATCAAAGTAAATGTCATTACATTTAAATTCCTTTAAAAGTTTACATATTTAATTTTTTTCTGATTATTAGCACCCACTGAAAAGTAAAAATGGACAGGCAGAAATCTCAGGCCCCCATGGTCATCACTACAGAACCCACAGCAGTTATGCAGCCTAAAAAGTATTTCAGTGCACATACCATGAATAAACGTTGTTGCCATTGCCTAAATTGTAAAATCTCTGCAATAGGATAATACATTTATCAGCTTTACGTTAGCAGCCAGGAGTGTGTTTACAGCTCCCTACTGCCAGACGTAGTTCTTACGTCCGTAGCAGCGAAAGGGTTAAGGGGCACCGGATCAGTAGTTATTCCTATACTATTGGATTACACTGTCACCTACAGGAGGATCTGGACACTGGAAAACCAAGCTGTTGGCCAGCCAGGAAATGACAGAGAGAAGACAATGATAGGAAATGATGTACTGAGGAAATGATGTACTGAGGAAATGATGTACTGAAGCAAAAGGCCAAAACTACCTTACGCATGACAGGGCTTCTAGGTTTCATAGCGGGCCTACTAACAAAATAGAGATTGGTAAGGGTTTCCAAAAGTTAATCAGTGGGATCCTTAAAGTGACATTAAACCCTCAGATTTTTTTTAACATAAACCAATAATGTGTGCCTTACTGTAATCCGTGGTAATTTCCCTTCTCTTTGCTGCTCTTCCTTTTAAATCCTCATGTCTTCTCATGCTGGGGGAGAACTTCCCTTTGCAGCTGAGTGCCTCTTCCTGTAGTGCTGGCTCAGGTTGCAAACCTACACACAGACACCATGTATCCATTCCAGAGACAAGGCAGTCTGCTGCAAAACAGAAGTTCTGCCCAGCATGAGAACAGATACAGATTTAAAAAGGAAGAGCAGCAAAGAGAAGGGAAACAACCATGGATTACAGTAAGGCACAAATTACAGTATTGTTTTAGGTTAAAATATCTGAGGGTTTAATGTCACTTTAAGCACTGGAGCATCCTCAATAGTTTGTTAAAGTGAAATATTGTCCAATCCAGAGTAGGGGACAGCACACTTCTTAGGAAAATCCTCATCAAATGTGTATTGGTCCTAGAAGCGTTTGGGAGGAGTAAATAGTTTGCCAAAAGTTGACCAGTCAACCATACAGATTGTAGTAAAGAATGCACCAGACTGTTTTGACAGTCATGGGACCTTTTGGGGACCCTACACTGGTAACAACACTAATAGAAACTTCATTAAAAACCACAATGAAATGTCACGATATACCAACACCTCAAACCCCCAGGACCCGAAATACTATTTGATTAAGCCTATTGAATTAGTCTATCAGTGAAATGCATTATAGGATTTTGGTGTATTGGGGGCTCGCGGTGTTGGTGCATATTCAGACATTTCATTGTGGATTTTAATAAAGCTTAAATTCTTATTGGAGATCCGTGGGTTGAGGTCTGTTTGGACACTAAAGCGGTTGCAGGTGTGAACGCACGTTTGACTAGCACCATTGGAGTCTCCAGAACACGACTGTTGCCGGAGAATTGGAGTGGTGAGATCTCCTTGTGTCTTCAAATACTAATAGAAAGTTATTAGCTGTTCCATTTTAAATTTAACTCGCACAGCATCCATAAGAGCAAATATAGTATCTTTTAGCTTGGGGGTATTTCCGCTAATTGAGGCTCCTCAGGCATAAACTCGTCTAACATGGACCTGTGAAACCCTTCATCAGACAATACAGCCCAGACCCTGCTAAACCTGCAGGAACGTCAGACATTAGGGAGACGAAGGTGTAGAACTACGTTTACAGCCTTCTACGTTCAGAGTCAGCAAAGTTGCAATTTGGCCCATAAAATCTATCATAACGGAAGAAAACCCCACCCTGGATAAAGGCCACGGAGAGGATCACTCCCTAAAGGCTATGAAGACTTTAGAGCTATGAGGGGTGAGTTATTCCAAGCAGGGGACAAAGAGCAAGGCTATGTCAGGACGGCCACTATGGAAATTTTAGTGGATCGTGAGATGACACAACCTGATTCTGTGGGACTACTTTGCTTGTGCCTGGGATGCTGTTTAACAGGAACAGGTTAATAGAACACACCATCCTTCTAGGACAATAGCAAAAAACTGAAGCATGCAGGGAGTAGCAGATATTTTAGCTGGCTTGCTAACTTTTCTGATATCAGAATAACTACTAATCCTGTGCCCCCTATTGAGCAATAAAAAACAAAAAATACATAAAAAAATCTGTGCCTAAAATGCTTGCATTTTGCAATAGAGACTTAGTAATAAATATGCCATTAGTATTATTTGTATTAATAATGTTTATTTTAGGACCAAGCTTACGGTTGTCATATATAGGATGAGACACAACTAATGGAAAAGGGAGAAGGCCTCTAGTTGGGTCACGTATGCAAATTTGGAAGCAAAGGCACACTGTATTCAGGTCAAAGTCAGACTTGAGATCTTCTACAGGTACTGCAAACAAAACAATAAACACATGTAAGATTATTAACATATTCATCACACACATATATACATACACAATCATTTCAACCGACGTCGATGTAGTTAAGACCTAGAACTCCCTATGCACTTTCCTTCTTCATTAACCAGTTGACATCCGGGGTGTTAAACCCCCTTCCCATCCAGGCCATTTTTCAGTATTCAGCGCTGCGGTACTTTGACTGACATTTATTCAGTCATGCAGCGCTGTACTGAAATTAATTTTATACCCTTTTTTGGGGACACAGAGCTTTATTTTGGTGGTATTTAAATCACTACTGGGGTTTTTATTTTTTAATATATTAAGGAAAAACTACAGATTAAAAAAAAAACAGTTCCCCCTATATTAAATTCTAAAACATTTATTATTACCAAATTGCTATTACATATAATATACGCAAGCAGGAAAAAATGCCGTCTGGCGACGGCAACCCACTGATGCGAGTCCGCCCGTTTTTTCTTAACGGGCGGACGGCAAGAGGTTAACAAACACTTAA
The DNA here is from genome assembly GCF_000935625.1 of Nanorana parkeri. Taxonomy (NCBI): domain Eukaryota; kingdom Metazoa; phylum Chordata; class Amphibia; order Anura; family Dicroglossidae; genus Nanorana; species Nanorana parkeri. Next base: position 184,907 of record NW_017306367.1, read on the forward strand.
ACATGTTTAAGGCATCCATGCCTTCCGCTTGTCACGTTTACTACAACCAATGACAAAATATACATACTAAAATGTGTGGTCTTCACACATTCCAACGTAATCCCGCCCAGTTTGACAGCGGTGGAATGTGTGACCGCCCATTAGGCCAAGCATTTCAACGTAGTCACAACATTTGATAGAACACCATCACCTGACAAAAGCAGATGAGATCCTCAGGCTGTGGAGGTGGATGTGAGCGGTGTATTTGTTTTTGGTTGGTTGTTTACTTCAGCTTTAAAATTGTAGTGCAGGGTTGGCAACGGCCCCAAAAACATCGGTAGTTTCAGGTGGAGGACCGTACCCCCCAGCTGCCCTGGACCTTCCATTTCACTGGATCCCTCTTCACCACTGGACACTCCTTTAACTCCATTCTCGTCCAGGCCCTGTTTGGCTGTGCCCATTCCATCTTCCTCCACCCTGGGCCCACATGCCCTTGGTCCGTTATATGCCAGTGCCAAGCACTTGTTGACCAGACACTGAAGGGACTACCTCCCTCCGCTCCTGATGAAGCGCCCCTTGGCGCGAAACGTGTTGAGCCCACAAGCAGTGCCCCTATAGCATTGCAAGCAATTTATCACCCCCACGAGGTTCACCAATATAATCAATACCTGTCTCTTTTGAGTTGCCTATGATGCTGTATTTCACATGTATAGATTCATGACCATTTAGGCAAACCTCGATTGTGGTGTATAGGGGGTGATGGGAGGTATTTTCCTCCGAGGTATACGTCTTTTTTATATTTTCATGCATACCTAATGCTTTTTTTTTAAATTATATATTTGTTCAATAAATTTATATATTTTATATACCTATGAGGCTGAAGTTTATTGGACTTGTTCTTTCTGAAGCCACCAAAAAACCCCATCTTTCTCCATCCCTTCTTTTGTTTTAAAAAATTGTATATGTGATACTAAGTTTACTTTACGACATATCCATCAGCATAGTGTGGTACCACAAACTAGCTTTGTTAGGGCCAAGGCAAATGGTTGCAAGGGGTAATTCCAGTAAAGAGAACTATCTTTGGAGTTCCCAATACATACAAAATACATGACATTTAATAAAGTCTACAATACAAAATTGTACATCAGCTGCAAGTTTTGTGACGCGTACACAGACAGAAGATTTATAGTCAAAGATATTAACATGATTTACCATTGAAGGGATTGTTATTTGTCCGTATTCGCTGGGCAATAGCATCCTCAACTTCTCTTTTTTTGACACACTGAATGCCCAAATTCTGGAAACTTAAAGAAAAATTAAAAAATATTATACACACTTTATGTGTAATTTAAATACACACACACACACACGTTACTATTCTTTATCAGGTTTTACTGAGATTACCCAACTTTCCACCAGGTCAGTATTATAAACAAAGCTTGCCAATATCTCAGCTTACATAACCATTAACAGACCATACCCTTTCTGGAAGACATTGGCATTTCTGTACATGTAGACATTTTTTTTTTTTTTTATAAACTCAAATAATCCTTTTATGTTCTTGTGCTCCCAGTAAGTAGGTGTGTGTTAAACATTTTTCCTTCATTTTAACTGCTTCTGTGCACAATCTTAGCTCTGAAACTTGCTCTTGCAGCTTGGGTCATGGATAGTGGACCAAGAACTACTCTGTACAGTTATCACTCATGTACCAGAGCATGATGATTAATGGGATGATTTGTTAATTTAGCAAAATATTTGCCCTAGAAATAGCTACTCTTCTACTTTCAGGGGTAGTTTCTACCATGCAGAGAAAAGATCACTGTAACAGATGCCAAACCTGTAATATACCATTCATACAAAACAAAAAAGAAATACAGTCGGGCAAAAAAGTATTTAGTCAGCCACCAATTGTGCAAGTTCTCCCACTTAAAAAGATGAGAGGCCTGTAATTTGCATCATAGGTAGACCTATGAAACGTGGCTGGGTCTTTCAACATGACAATGATCCCAAACATACCGCCCGGGCAACGAAGGAGTGGCTTCGTAAGAAGCATTTCAAGGTCCTGGAGTGGCCTTGCCAGTCTCCACATCTCAACCCCATAGAAAACCTTTGGGGGGAGTTGAAAGTCCGTGTTGCCCAGCGACAGCCCCAAAACATCACTGCTCTAGAGGAGACCTGCATGGAGGAATGGGCCAACATACCAGCAACAGTGTGTGCCAACCTTGTGAAGATGTACAGGACACGTTTGACCTCTGTCATTGCCAACAAAAGGATATATAACAAAGTATTGAGATTACCTTTTGATATTGACCAAATACTTATTTTCCACCATAATTTGCAAATAAATTTGTTCCAAATCAGCCAATGTGATTTGTCTGGATTTGTTTTCTCATTTTGTCTCTTATAGTTGAGGTCTACCTATGATGCCAATTACAGGCCTCTCTCATCTTTTTAAGTGGGAGAACTTGCACAATTGGTGGCTGACTAAATACTTTTCTGCCCAACTGTATATAGCAGCTCATCACTCCTTTGATGGGGCAGCTGTATTACTTTCCTATTTTCAGGCCAAGTGCATTTTCTGCAAGTATAGAAAAATACCTATTCATCCTGCCAGAAATCTAGTGTCCTTGTACGTTCCTGTGCACTGGGCTGACATGTCAGACAATGTTATCAGCCTTTCAAATGCGCTGTGAACTGCGGAACACCTCCCCCAAAGTTATAAGATGAGGAGAGATTCTGTAGTCCGAACACATATCCTGTCTTCACATTACAATGAACATAATATATTTTTGCTCTTGGGTTTAGATATGTTTTACATATAAACTGTTCCATCAGCAGGTGAAGTACACAAGATCTATATTTCTATTCAGAGTACGTCACTCAAATTCTACAGCTTTTTCCTTTAATACATTTCAAAACTAACCATTAGCAGAAAAGTGTAACTTTTGCCCCGATACCCATAACACTAGAACTGGCCATACATGGAATTTCAGCCAGTTCCTGATGAGCCATCTGAAACTGAAGCTGTGGGTGGACATGTTAGCAAGTTCTTTTTTAATCAAGTTTTGTCAAATGAGTTGGTCCAATAATTTTCAGCCAAACAGTGCCTGCGCCAAAACAGATGCAGGCACTGTCCGGGTATTCTGCAGCTGCTGGAGCAGTTACCACTGAATACAATAGCTGGCAATGGAAGATTTGTGCACGTTCTTTAGTGTGAATGCAGAAACCTGGATTTTTTGTTGTTGTTGGGTGTCTGGAGGTGCAGGAAAATTAGTAAAGCAGTTACTTTGCCTCAAAAGGAAAAACAAAAACAAAAAAAGAACACCACCAAAACCTCAGGAAGGGTATTTAAACAAACAGCCAAAAGAAAGTCTGAAAGGTTCCGATAATCATAATCAAGTTGCCATACAAAAAAACATATAGTCGTGTAACATATACTAAACTGCAAGATATAAAATATATCTGTCCACTGATTTGCAGAGTGCACCCCAGTCTCAAATTGCCTTGAGGTGCAATCACTAATCCATCGGCATCCACAGAATTAACCACAACATATTGCAGCATATGGACATCAAGGACTTCAAACATGCACTTTGTGTAAAAAAATAACAAATACATCTTTATTTTCTCATGAAAAAGCAGCACAGCATAAATCTGAAAAAAATGGTGAGTTTTGGGCCCACAAATCAAACAAGTACCTCATATTGGTTTACACATATTTTAATACACAAAGTACTTTTTGAAGGAATTAGCATTTGATGCCTTTTGCTGTAATATTACATTTATCTGGGCACAATTAGTTTTAAAAATCAAAAGGTTAAAAAGAACATATATAAAATTAGCTGTAGCTATTGACTGCCGACAGTTGGCGACTTCTGCGTACTGTGCGCTTCAGCATGCGCTGACCCCGCTCTGTCATTTTATGTGGCCTACCACTTCGTGGCTGAGCTGCTTTTGTTCCCAGTTGCTTCCACTTTCACAGAGGGACTTATTGCACAGGTGGCAACCTATCACGGTACAATGCTTGAATTCACTGACCTCCTGAGAGCGAACCTTTTCACAAATGTTTGTAGAAGCGTCTGCATGCCTAGGTGCTTGATTTTATACACCTGTGGCAATGGAGATGATTAGAACACCTGAATCCAATGATTTGGAGGGGTGTCCCAATACTTTTGGCAATATAGTGTACGTATATATCAGGGGTGTGGAATTCTATCACCTGATGCCCGGGACATGCAGTTTTGGGCGCCGGGCGAGTAGCTTTTTTTTTGTACATTTAGCCCTGCTTTGGACAAGCAGAGCTAAATGGACAGTGCTCCATCTTTATACAAGTGATCTGATGAGCAACAGCGATCTTGCCCGCCCTCCCCCCGCTGTGGTTTGCGGGGTCCCCTGTTCCTCTGGGGCACCCGGGACCACAGCAGGAGTTCACCATAGAGCCTGTAGAGCAGACGAACGTCCGTTCTTTGTATGCTCTGTGTGATCACTGAGACCGTGGCACTGTAATCACAGCGCCACCCGTCTCAGCTGTCAGGAACTGTGTAGAACATCTGTTCTGTCTTGGAGGGCAGGTTCCATAAAGAGAACCGGTCACCTCAAAACTATCACATAAGGGCTTGCAAGCCCCTATGTAATAATAACATTAAGTTAAAATTAAAAAAACAAAAAGTTATAAAAAAAAGTATCTGCATGCAAGCCATCTGCATGCAAATAAACACACGCGTAGGACATTGTGTGTGTGCGCTGAGTGCTGCCGCCATTCCACTGTGTCCCATATTGTGGTAGCCAGGCAACAAAACTCTTACACGCACAATGTGCATTAAAGGGTAAGTTCACTTTCCCAGGTAGTATGGGAAAATGGAATTACCCGATCAAATCTGGCCCGGTCTCTCCCAATTACCCCCATTACACCCCCCGGCTATACTTGCCTTTCGGCGAACAGTCCTTAACCTCCGCCAGTACAGGTGTACTATCTGTACCCCGTACCTGCCCTATGTATTTTGCATTTCTCTCGCAAATTGCTATCACGCTGACTAATGAGAAGCGCTATTTAGCACAGTCAAATACAGTTTTGATTAGGGATGCACCGATAAGAGTATTTGGGCGAGCACTTGTACTCGCCAAATGTGCCGATACCTTCCCCGATACTGGAACTTCCAGTCAGAGGAAGATTTCCTCTGACCAGCAGTGCCATAGGGGGAACACGGAGCTGGCTTCCCAGGCAATCGGGGAGCGGGGCGGCGAGTCATGACCTGCCTCCCGGTTTCCTGATTGGCTGGGAAGCCAGCTCCTTGCTAATTGGCTGGGAAGCCGGCTTCCCATCCAATCAGCATCGAGTTGGCTTCCTGGCCAATCAGGTAATTACTTGGCGCTCGGCTTCCTGATGGGCTTGGAAGCCGGTTTCCCGGCGAACCACAACCAAGCCGGCCAAACATGGAGTCGGCTTCCCTGCTCGGGAAGCCTGCTCCATGCAAACAGAAGCACCAGTATCGGTACTCTGTATCAGCGAGTACCGAAAGCAAACTAGGGTATAGAGCAGGGCTCAAAATTTCCACTCGCCCCCTCGCAATTGGCGAGTGAAAATTGCGTGGGGGCGAGTGGAAATCCAGGGGATACCGATATTTGTGGTCAAAAGTATTTTTTTTGTATCGGGACAAGTAGATTTCGGCCCCCACTTTAGCCCTTGTACAAGGAAAGAAGGAAGCGATAGACAGACAGATCTATACACTGAGTGGCCAGATTATTATGACCACCCCATCAGTACTTCGTTGGGCCACGAGATGACTCCACGAGCTGTTGAAAGGTGATGCGAGGAATCTGACAAGTGGTAAACAACCTGCTTCCCTATTTAGAATGGTCTGGCCCGCTAGCAATTTCAGCACAAAATTATAGCTAATTTGCCTACAAACGTCAGGTGGTCATAATAATCTGGCGTATGTATGTATGTATGTATGTATGTATGTATGTATGTATGTATGTATGTATGTATGTATGTATGTATGTATGAAAAAAATCAGCCACTGGTAGCGAGTGAAAAATATTAGGCAGCAAGTGTTGGAAGCAGAAAAAAAAGACAAGTGTAAGAATTTGAGCAACTTGTAATGCCTAGGTGACTGGGTCAGAGCAACTCCAACACTGCAGCTCTTGTGGAATGTTACCAGTCTGCAGTGGTCAGGGTCTACCAAAAGTGGTCCACGGAAGGAAAACCAGCCACAGAGTTAAGGGCAGTCAAGGATCATTGATGTACGCGGGGAGCAAAAGCTGCATCGTGTAGTCCAATCCAATAGAAGAGTTACTATAGCTCAAACTGCTGAAAATGTTAATGCTGGTTCTGAGAGAAAGGTGTCTGAACACACAGTGCATCGCAATTTGTTAGGTATAGCTGCAGACTAGTTAGGGTGCCCATGCTGACCAGTGTCCACCACCAAAATCACCTACATTTGGCATGTGACCATCAGAACTGTGGAGCAATGGAAGAAGGTGGCCTGGTCTGATGAATGAACATTTTTTTGACATCATGTGGATGGTGGTGTGTGTCGTTTCCCTGGAGAAGAGATGGCACCAGGATGCACTATGGGAAGAAGGCAAGCCAGCAGAGGCAGTGTGATGCTTTGGGCAATGTTTTGCTGGGAAACCTGGGGTGCTGCCATTCATGTGGATTTTACTTTGACATGTCCCACCTACCTAAACATTATTGCTGAACAAGTACACCCCTTCATGAAAATGTATTCCCTGATGGCAGTGGCCTCTTTCAGCAGGATAATGCACTTGGCCACACTGCAAAAATGGTTTAAGAATGGTTTGAGGAACACAACAGGTTCGAGGTGCTGACTTGGCCTCTAAATTCTCCAGAGCTCAATCCAATCGAGCATCTGTGCAGGAAAAGTCTGATCCATGAAGGCCCCACCTCCCAACTTACAGGGCTTAAATTACATGTTATTGACAGCTTGGTGTCAGATACCACAGCTTACCTCAGAGGTCTAGTGGAGACCATGCCTCGATGGGTTAGGGCTGTTTTGGCAGCAAAAGGGGGTACCTACTTAATATTAGGCAGTTTGTCATAATGTCATACACACGCGCGCACACACACAGACGCACTTTCCCCCTCCAGGACCTACCGTATTTTTTCAAAAGGCCATTATTATATATATATACCTGTGAATATTGCGATCTGGTGATAAGTCAGCCTCATAATAGCCATCTTTGCAATCTTTTCCAACCAGTTCATGAGGGTGTGGTTTATGGGGGGCATCCTTGGTTACCAAAGATATCCTTATACGGGCTGGTCCTTGGTAATTGTTTACCTGAAATATGAATACATATGTATGTGTTAAACCACAATAGCAACCTGTTATATACACCTTACACAAATTATTGTTATTTTTTACTGTTCTCCAACCATTGAGGCTGGGTTCACTCCAGTCATGTGCTAAACCAGTCCGTTTCAGTGTGGGGCTGGTGTCAAGCTGAGTGGCAGCAATATGTAGTGATGCCTTGCGTTTTTTCTTTTACCTTTACTGGCAAAGTGCTGCTCCAAACAAGTTTCTTCACAGCAGCTAAATGTGCTGAGCTGTGGTGACCTATGGTGCCCTCCAGTGTGCTGCAGGAAAATGCACAATGTTTTCCCACATCACACCATCGCTGTGGCATAAATGGGGCATATGGAAAACAATTTTCACATTCACAGATTTTGAAATTAGATATTGGGTGGATAGCAAAGCTAATTATTTTGATTTGCTATTCACTGTTTGAATGAAGACCCGATGTTTGCCAGTTCAAATAAAAAAAAGTCAGTTTCCACGCAGGGGAATTTAATATTTCACACAACTGAAAGCTCAAAAGCCCCCCCCCCCCCCTTTTTACCACCAGGCCTCTTTCAACACCGAGGAACAACTGTAGCACACCCAGCCACTTCATTGTTCACAATCTACTTCTTGGGAATACTGTTTTGGATACCCCAGTTGCTCTCCCATTTGAAAATGCAGACCAGGTATTTCCGATCCAGCCCACAGGACATTCCGTGTTGAGAGTAGTTCTCATAGAATTTGGAGCAAGCCCTATTTAGGTAATTCGAATGACCTTTCTGGCTTTAGCATTTTTACAAGTTTCTAAATATTTTGAGCAGGTTTCACTTGCTGCACAAAGAAAAAAAGGCACTCAACTTATTAAATAATTCTATATTACATATACCTCTGCAATACGTGTACATTTCTCTATCCTTCCTCAACTTTTTCATTGCCTGAACAATTCATTTTTTCACAACAAAATGCATTTTTAAACTGCTTATCAAACCTATATTTTCAGAAAAAACACTAAAATGTATTTTAGTGCAAACACAATAATATCTCTTTTGTAAGAAAAAAAAAGATGAAATTGCTTACAGTACATGGATACTAAACATGTCAAAACAGAGGCAAACTATGTTACCCAATATTGTCCATAAGCGGCGCTTTAAGGCCTCATTCCCACAGGGTAGAATAAGACCGTACAGATCCGTGCATGCCCATATCAGGCTGCTCCCGGGAAGGACAGGTGCTGCGTGCGATTGTACACAGCAGCCTGTTCTTCCTAGAGGTGCACCGAAATGGAAATTTTAAAACCGAAAGAAACCGAAATAAAATAAAACAATGTCAGGCCGAAACCGAAAATGTTTTTTTATTCTTTCACATTTTTCAAATATTTTATTTTTATTTATTTATTTTTTTATATTATATTTTTATTTATTCATTCATTTTTTATTAAATATTTTTTACTTTACTTTTTAGGGGCTTCGGGGAAATATTAGGGGTCTAAACAGACCCCTGATATTTCCCTTTTAAAATAGAAAAAAAAAAAGAGATAGGAGGACTTTGTTTTCTCAATCTCTTTTTCTGTGTCCCCTGTTATCAATGAGCAGGAATCCTCTATGAGTGTTCCTGTTCATTGATAACATGAGAACATTGTTTGTTTCCTATAACTACAATTATGAATGAATGGGGGTGATGTAGATCACTCCCATTCATTCATAATTGAGGATATTAGTAAACATACCATGTCCTCAATTATGTACAAACACTCAGCAATCAATGATCGCCGAGTGTGTGTACCTAGCTCTTTCCTCTCTACACCGCTCGATCAGCCTCCTGTGGCAGCGTGTCAGAGAGAAGCCCAGCCTCCTGTGACAGCACTGTCTCCGCCACACAACGCTCTGCCGGACTGTGATAGGCGGTAGAGCGGTGTGGGAGGAGACGCTGGCCGCTCACAGCGCTCTCCACCGCAGCGCTTGGCCGGCTGTCACTTTCTCTTCTCCCCGCTGGGACATAGAGCAGCACCCAGCGAGGAGGAAAGAAATCAGGGATGCATGCCAAAAAGTGCCATTTTCGGCCGATATGTTTCGGCGGCCGATATATCGATGCATCCCTAGTTCTTCCCCATGGGAGGACGCAGCGTACGCTCACCCAAGCTGCACATCCGTTAGGGTGCAGGTGTCCGTACTCTGACGCAGACAGGATGGGTTCCTGTGTGCGTCCGAGCATGGACACCCGCGCGGATGTGCAGCGCGGCTGGGCGTACGACAACGTACGGCCGTGTCCTCCGATAGGGAAGAACAGGCTGCTGCGTACAATCACACGCAGCACCTGTCCTTCCCAGGAACAGCCCGATATGGCCGTGCACGCAGCACAGAGCTGTACAGCCTCACTCTACCCTGTGTGAATGAGGCCTTAAACACTTTATAGCCGAGCAGTTTAGAGTTGACTGTAAATGATGGCCCTAGAATTATTTCTTTCATTCCAGTGTGGACAATACAAAGTATGCGTTATACAAAGCATGTGCATCATAGAGTCACATATTTGTATTTACTTGCGCAGGGGTGGGGACTCCTCAAATGGTTTTACTCAGTTTTATTTCTTTTTAACCTCACATATAATCCTCTGTTACTATCTCAAGGAGGCGGATAAGCCCCCTATGTGATAGTACTGTGCAGTGACAGGTTCTCTTTATGGAGACATGGGACAGGTCTTTTTAAAACTGAATTTTAGTAAAAATATTGGGGGGGTTGATGCAGCATCAAACAGATTAGATATATGCATTGATGTGTATGCCCATAGCTTCAGCTGCTGCTTCTTGCAAAAATCTTCTCACTGCCCCCTCTCGGCTGCCGGATATTACACTCAGTAGCGCTCAATGTTAAAATTCAGAGATTTGTTACAGGCAAAATATATAAAAACATTTCTATACTATTTGCCAAAAATAGTGCTGAAGTGCAGGCACCTTGTGGTTCGGGAAGTACCTGTTATAATGATATTGAAATTGACGCTGAAGCCTTTCAGGTCAAGGTTTTGTAGTTGGCATGGACTTATTTTTAAGAATATAATTTAATGGCTGCGGTGGTGCTTCACACCAGGAAGAACCAGGCCTCAGTGCCAACTTGGAAGAAGCTTGAGGCTCAGAACAGAGCATAGGCCTGGACCCCAAGGGCTGCACATGGACAAACTGCTGGAGCTTAATATTCTAGCTAATAATGTATTCTGGTTTAATCTTCCAGCGATCAAAAACTTAATTAAGGGGAGTATATGTACAGACCTTTATGGTGGGATGAGTTTTTGTAGTATCCGTACTTCGCTCTCCCGGAATGCTTCCTGCAGAACGCCCCTCGCACTTATAGCGGAACCGCATACCTCGCTGTTTTGGCTGTTCAATGATCTCCACATATGGTGCAGAAGACGACACACTTGAATCTGTTTGGAACAATCAGGTAGAAATTAGAAGAATTAGAAACATAGAACAGGCCAATGCAACAGAAAAGGGAGTATACAGAGGAATACAGAAAAACAACAATATTTTTGATTGTAAACAACATGTGAAAACTAGGATCTGACCATAGAGTAGCCCAGTGAGACATGTAAAGGTGCACTGCTGGAAAGCAGGACTTCGCAACCCCTGTACTGTGTCTAGTGAGTGAAGGTCAACATCCTGTCAAGAGGGGAAGGCAAGGGATTCAGGTCCCTCAGCATGTGCACCGGCTGAATGTGTAGCAGGTAGGAGTAAGTGGAGGGAGCATAGAGTCAAGGGCAAGAGCACACTAGAGCCAAGGATTATAGGAGGGAAAGGCATAGAGAACTATACGTGGTTGCTTTACTGGAAAGTAGGAAAAAATCAGTGAAGACACAGTACAGATTGTAAGGGAGGTCTGCATACATAGCTGCTGCGAGTAATGGTAACAGCATATGCTGGTTCAAGTTTTAGGAGGATTTTTCCCAGTTTCAATAAAAGATACTCATGCAAGAAAAAAGGTAAGGCTCAGTTTTTGCCCCTGCCAATAAAAAAAAACAAAACAAAAACTGCTTTGCACAAGGAACCAAACATAAAAATACTTTTGGAGAGAAGAAAAAAAAAAAAAAAAAAAAGCATATGTACGCACACTTGCCTAACACCTTCTCACAGTGCCTACACCAGGGTGATATCACAGACCTTCTGGTGAGATCCTGGAAATTCAGAGGATCCCAAATCTCATAAGAAGACACCTGCACTGCACAGGATTGTCTTCTTATGAAATTTGCAATCGTTAGCATGCACAGAACTTCACTGGCTGGAACATCCATGAAGTTACTCTTAAGGTGCCCATACACCTTACAATTATCTGCAGATTTTCTATGGTCAGATGGAAAAAGTGCAACAGATTCCTCCATCTACACTAAACTGTGTGGATGGAGGAATCTCCCACTGGGCCAAGCTTCCGTAATCTTGCTAGTCGGCCCCGCTGGCTCTCAAAACACCTGAACAATGCCTGCATCCAATCAGATTGTTCAGGTATTTTGACAGCCAGTGGGGCCGACTAGCAAGATACTAAAGCTTGGCCCAGTGGGAGATTCATACATCCACCCAGATACGTGTAGATGGAGGAATCTGTTGCACCTTTTCCATCTGACCATAGAAAATCTGCAGATAATTTTAAGGTGTATGGCCAACTTTATGCACAAGAGGAGAGAAGCCCTGGATGTAAAGCAAGTATATTTATGTTATTATTCTCCTCAGGTGTGTGTGTGTGTGTTTAATATGTATATGGCATTTTTAAATGGGTCTAACAAGGAAGCACACCTTGCACTTTACAGCAAAGTCTGCTTTAAAGTGTATGTAAACCATAAAGTCCTTATTTGGCCCAATTTGGGCTCTTAAAGCCCAACTCTAGCAATATAAATTTTCCCCGTGCTCACACTGCAAGGGCTAACTGCTCTTTCGTGCCTAGGGGACAGAAAAGAGCTGTTTTACTTACCTGTTCCTGCTCTCTTCTTCTGTCCAAAATAAACAAATGGGTTATACAATTATGGGTATGCCGCTAGGGAAGTCAGAAATGGAGAAGGATTTGGGGGTCATTGTAGACCACAAACTGAAAGGTAGTTTGCAGTGCCAGGCTGCTGTAAACAAAGCTAGCAGGGTCTTGTCCTGTATTAAAAAGGGGATGTATTGCAGGGACAAGTCTATAATTTTACCCTCTAAGTCCTCACATACAATACAAGACCCTGGATCCTGCATTGTACTTGATAACATCAGTGATCCTTAGACCACCAGAGTGAAGGGGGGGAAGAGAGGCTGCAGTGACCAGTCTAGCAGGCCGGAGGGAGTGGAGATCAGGCAAGTAAAACATTTTCATGTCCCTCAAGGCATAATTGAGCAGTTAACTCTTGCAGTGCACAGGCAGCTCAACTGCTAGTGAAAACTTTCAATTTTGCTGGAATTTGTCTTGAAATATGCCATTAATGTGTTTTGCAAGATCTGTTCGGAGAAAAAAAAATAAAAAAAAAAGTACCAGTTGATCTTGGCAGAAATTGTGTGAGCACTCTTATAATTTTCATTGTTCACAGCCATCTATGTGGGCTACAATACACACGTTGTACAGTAGAAAAGGGGAGGGGGTTCTGTAATCCTGTCTTAAGGTGCCCATACACTTTACGATCAGACGAAACTTTTCGTCCGATGATCGAATGGTCGTACGATTTTCGTATTACAGCCCCATCCTGACCCGATGATCGCAAGATTTAGCCGTAATTAAAGAAAAGCACCTGGACGAATTGCGGTAATTGATTTGCCGTATTTTCGTTAGCGCAAGCGCAGTGTAGATCGTACGACTTGACGGGCGAAACCGCCAGTAACCTTACGAAAATCGTACGATCTAGCAAAGTTTTCAAACATGCTTGACCGTCAAAAGTCGTACGATTGTACAGTAATGTCGGTCGGACACTGCAATGCACACATACGATTATCGTACGAAAAGTCGATCGCATACGAAAATCGTCCGATAATGGTAAGGTGTATGGGCACCTTTAGGGTGACAATGCTGCTCCTCCATAGACACAGTATGGCAAGCATTGTTGCTCTAGGACAGGAAATATGTTATTGGCAGAATTAGCAGGTGAAAGTTACAAAATCCTGTGAGAAAAAAAAAAAAATATCTAATTCAGCTACCACATCCAAGGACTGGTAAAAATTTTTGTTCTTCGGTTTAGATACACTTTATGTAAAATATACACAAAATAAAACGATATGAGTGTTGATAGCCTCTTACTTGATATAATCCAGTCTTTTGACAAATTATATAGTATATCTGTAATGAAAATAAAAACAAACAATTAATGTAATGGACATATTGATCACAGGCAGTGATTACCTAACTAATCAAATACAACAGGCTTTTAATTAAATCTTTGCTTTGCAGGACAAAGCAAAAGGCTGACAAAAAGAATCCCATAAAGCCAAAGTTTCTCTTGACACCTCTTCCATATTACCTGCACCATGTTCCCCCATACTTGCCTTCCTTTTGCTTCCCCACTGCTCCGTTTGTTCGGCAACCAAGAAAAATAAAAAAAAAAAAAAAAAAAAAAACACAGAGGAAGCCCAGTGTAAGCTCCAAGTTTAAACTTGGAGTCAGGATGAGGGTTCCAAGACTTGTAAAATCACGTGACAGTGCTGTTAGCCTGAGAAGGCACTTTGCAAGGAACAGCTCTGTCACATGGGAGGAATGGGATTACCTGGTATTTGACTTTACCACTTGCTGACCGGGGTGTTTATACCCCCTTCCTGTCCAGGCCATTTTTCAGTATTCAGCGCTGCAGTACTTTGACTGACATTTATTCCGTCATGCAACGCTGTACTGAAATGAGTTTTATAAAAAATATTTGGGGACAGATAGAGCTTTCTTTTGGTGGTATGTAATCACCAATACTTTTTTTTTTTTAACTACGGTATATAATGAAAAAAGTACCGAAAATTTTTAAAACAAACCTGTTCTCCCTACGTTATGTTATAAAACATTTCTTACCCAATTTTTTGGTAAAATATAAAAGACGGGGTCACGGCGAGTAAATAGACACCAAACATGCCAAGCTTTAAAATGGCGCACACGCGCTAAATCGCATAAAACTACTTTACCCAAAATTGACCATAGCCGACGCTTTAAAAGGTTTTACCGCTCATCAGTTTAGTGTTATCAGTGATTAATGGCCCTAGAATTATTGTTCTCCCTCAGACGTTCGCGTCGATATGTAACATGTGCGGTGCAATGGATGTAATCGTTTTCGCACGTAGGCGGACTCGAGGCATGTTTGCGTGTGCATGTGGGGACGGGGGACTTTAATTTTTTTTTTTAGTATTGCTTTGATATGACAATTTTTTTTTGCTACTTAAAATTTTTCTTAAACCTTTTTTTTTTCCACTTAACTTTATTGCTATCACATAGGGAGCAAACAAGCTCCCTATGTGATAGCCAATTTGCAGTGACAGGTCCTCTTTATAGAGACATCAGGGGTCATTAGGGGTTTAATGTCACCTAGGGACCCTCAGAGAAGCTGATTAAGCAGAGAACTGCTTCACCAGCTTCTCTCTGGTTTCTGAACCGGAGAGTGACAGAGGAATGCGGAAGTGATGTAACTAGGGATGTCCCGATACCACTTTTTCAAGACCAAGTACAAGTACTGTCCCTCATGTACTTGCCGATACCAATTACCGATACTTTTTCTTAAAGGGACATGTGACATTTTTTATAAAACAATACAGACTAATGATTTTAGGGCAGTTACTCACAGTGCTGCGTGCATTGGAGGTGACAGGTTCTCTTTAAAAGGTGACATTAGGGGTCTTTTAGACCTCTAGTGTCACCTTTCTACTTCACTGAAGAACCAGCTCCCCCCGTGAGCACACTGAACAGACATTCTCTTCTTACAATTGATGAAAACTGCTGTGCAGCAAGTAGCACGGGCATCTCACACTGAGATATATCACCAAAAGGAAACCGATTCATAAAGTTGAAAAGGACGGGACACGGAGGAGCATACAGGGGGGAGGGGGGCAGCGGGGGAATCACAGCTGCAGTCTCTTCTGCCTTCTCATGCTGGCTACAGAGGTCTGTGAAAGGGACACCGAGCTCTGCAGCCAACACCAGCAGGGAGAAGAGACTGTCCCACACAACACTTACCCCCGCCATGCTGTCACACTTCCGGAGAGGTCAGAGCGGAGATGGAGCCTCGTTTGGTGGAGAGGTATTCCGGGGGAGGGGCTATGGGGGTCAATGGCCGAAGCTAGTTAAAAAAATAAACGGCCGGTATCTGATCTAGGCATCGGGGCATTTTCAGGAGTACAAGTACTCCTGAAAATGCCCTGTATCTGCCCCGATACCGGTACTAGCATCGGTATCGGGACATCCCTAAATGTAATACACATCACTTCCTGCATTCCGACGAGGAGATCGTGTACTGATCTCCGGCCGAAGAGCTGCTGTGCTGGTCCCGGCCTCACACCGGGAACAGCGGAGCTTGGGATCGCCAGCAGCGGCTGCGACGGAGGGGCCACACACCCGCACATTACAAGCGATCGGGAGTCTCCAGACGCCTGAACGCTTGTATGTAAACAGCCATCGCTGGCTGTTTACATTCAAAGGCGATTTCCCATTCGTGCCCGCCGACTAGTTGCGGGCTCGAGCGGGGCGGGATGGGGCGTTTAAAAACGCCCATCCGCATTCAAAAAGCCGCTGTTCGGCCATTTAGTTACAACGGCCGGACAGCAGGTGGTTAATTCCAGTGGCTGAACATAAACAGATATATCAATGGAGGGTCAAGTTCAGCCACATGTCAAACTTTTTCTGAAAGTGATAGTTGCCTGGCTATTATGTCAACACACTGGCTTCGATATTTTCTGAATGACAGATCTGGAACAAGTAAGCAGATGAGTAAAGCAGAATTGTTCCAGGTCAGTGACTCAACATATGTAAGCAAGAAGGCCACGGTAGCAGTTTTACAAGTAGTAGTTAGCAATTAGAGCCTCAATGTGTCTCTCTCGACAGGTTATCTTTAACCCCTTCGTGACTGACGACGTACAGTGTACGTCGCCAGCATCGGGGCTGTTTAAACAGACACCCGGTGACTTGGTTGACGCCGGGACTCTGTTTAAACTTGTACCTGTCGCCAGATCGCTTCTGCGTCCCGAAGAAGGGGCCCCCCATCCCCCGCCGGACACCCCCGCCGTGCTTCCCGGGCTCAGTTGCAATGTGGAATATAACATGGGTACAAAAAAATGAAAAAAAGGCCTCAGTCATGAAGGGGTTAAAGCCCAAGTGAAGTTATATGTAAAGTGATTTACAAAGAGTGCTGTAAAACATACATTTGTAAGAGTCAGACTGTTGTGAGAGATGCATTTAATGCAAGCATCAGTCATGGAAAAGAACTGAAATGACTGTTCACTGCAATAGAAGAGCTGTTACACTCACCTCCCCGGCTGCCCATATCTCCTACTATCTCTGTTCTTGGGCCGCAGCCTACACCAGACTTTTAAGCATGCGATAATCTTGGGATTCTCTGATGCCAGTGTCTTTATCCCATTTGCTGCTGCTTTATCCAGTAGTGGTGTAGGCTGGTGAATGGAACTGCAGCAGCAGGGGTAGGCACAGGCCTCTGACACTTCTGGGAGGGTCAAAGTCTGTTAATGGGCACAGCACAGTGGTCACTAAGTTCCAATACCAACAAATGTTTGAGCCCCAGGGGGAAAGAAAGGACCACTGCTCTCCGTGTGAAGCAGCAGACTCTCTGCAGCGGTCCAACACCCTACGCTGAATTAAAGCAAGAGCCGGTCATACCACTACAGAGAGTGCAATACTTTCACAGGGAGAGCAGCCTTCCTCCTCTGCAGTCCGCTTCTTGGGGCCCCAAAGTTTATGCGGGAAACTGAGCTCAAATACATCCCACACAACAGTAAGACCTTTAGAAATGTATGCATTACTAAACACTCAGTTTAGATCAGTGGTTCTCAACCTGTGTAACCTCAGGACCCACATTTGTCCTTGGTCATTGAGTGGTGACCCAAGTCGCACTGCAATGGAACGATCGAACTGTGGGTGGGAGGTGCGTTTGGGATGCCATTCAAAAGATCCACCTAGTCTCCATACCTTGGGAGAACTGGAGTGGATCCCCAGGCTGGGGTCCAGTGTGGGCTGCTGTGCTATGACAGAGCTCCATCTATATGTGCATTGCTTGTACAGCTCCCTTGCACGCCCTGTAGAGGTGCCGGGAGCCAGAATGTGACGTCACTACGGTCCAGGCACCTCTACAGGGTACGCAAACGAGTGGTACGTATGGCTGGAGCTCCCTCACGGCCATAGCCCCAGTCCATCCCACCTCAAGCTGACACTCTGCACCGGCGAACAGATTTTGAATGGCTGG
This sequence comes from Nanorana parkeri, assembly GCF_000935625.1. Lineage (NCBI taxonomy): Eukaryota > Metazoa > Chordata > Amphibia > Anura > Dicroglossidae > Nanorana > Nanorana parkeri. The sequence goes on from NW_017306367.1 coordinate 202,570, forward strand.
TTGGCGAGAGAACTGACAGGAGGTGGTCACCTAGCATAGAAGGCACACGGCGACCCACTGAACATGAGGTCGCGACCCACTTTGGTATCGTGACCCACCAGTTGAGAACCAAGGGTTTAGATCATAAATTTTACATCTAACTTCAATTGGGCAACAGATATTAGTGAAAGTGTTCTGTGTAACAGGGATGCTGCCAATGTTAAACATTAATTCAGGATTCCCTGCTCTCTATTGTGAGGAAGCTGGCTGCCGTCACTCATCATAACACAGACAGGGCAGAAGAGACATTAAATCTGTCAGGATGTCAGAGAGCTGACAATCGGCATATCAGAATTGCTAGTCAGGAAACCAAAAATATTTCACACCCAATTATATTAGGAGGTTTGAAAGCTTTTTCAATCCATGCAAGATATACATCACCATTTAAACTGGAGTTACTTTTTAAAAGTAAACCTGTAAGAAGTGCAGCATCCGGTAGCTGAAAGCACCTTTCATGTAGCAGTGCACCGCAGCACCCAAGTTTAACACCTTGTCTTAAATCATCATTCGTTAACTTAAAAACACATTAACTGTAAACGCTAAAAAGTCTCTGTGCCATTAGAGCTGTAGCAAGCTGGTACTTATCACCTCCACTGCAAAGATAGGATCCTGGCCGCTGGACTGGAAAGGACAACTTCCTATGGTGCTTAACTACCTCCCGGCCAGCCGCTGTGTATACACGGCCTGCCGGGAGCTTCTTAGATGTAACTGGGCGTGTATACACGTCCTGTTACATCCGCCCCCTCGGGCGCGCCGCGTGGCGCACGCGAGCGGGAAATCCCCTCTATTTGAAAAGAGGCAGCGATGCCCGTTAATATACAAGCGATCCGCCGGCTATAGAGCCATTCCAGCAGCTATCTGGCCCACAAACCCCCAGGCCATAATTAGACCACCTGGCCAGTCATCCCTACACCTACCTTGAGACTAGTGAAATTCTGGCCTCTGTTCTCTCTTAAGAGCCCAGTGCAGGGCCTGTGTCAGTGGTATCACAGAATAATTCTGTAGTAGTTCTGCACAGTAACATCATTCTAAATCTACTGAAAGGCTGCATAGAGACGTTCAGTACATGTTATCGGCCAGTTGCTGAATGAGTGGGATCATTTTTGTTAGACATGTTACATATATGAGGGGTGGAAATATTAAATACAAATCTAAGAGCCAGTCTTTCCAATATAGGAACCCTGCAGGATTGGATTGTTTTTTTTAATAGAAGTCAGCTCAATTGACAACTATTGCTGTCATTTTTAAGGAGCATTGGCTACCTGGCTCCTGTGATTTGTCCAGCCTTTACATATGATAGTTTTAATACGATCATTTACTTGCAAGCAAAGGCAAAGCTTTCACTTAAAGCTCTACAATAAATTTTTTTAAATTTAATTTTCATACTGAAGAGAAGAAGTAGAGGTTATCTATACATTCTTGGAGATGTGGAGAGGAAAAAGGGGATATGGTACACATATTCTGGTCCTGCTCAAAACTTCATAATTTCTGGACAGAAATATGGATTATTAGAAAACTTACTGGAATTGATATTCAAGAAAATCCAACAGGCTGTCTCCTACATGTTTTGAATCTTTCCAGAAAAAGATACAAGAGATCACTTACTGATCTAGAGCTGCAACAACTAATCGATGAAATTCGATGATGAGAATAGTTGGCAACTATTCCCATCATCGATTAGTTGCTGGCAGCGGAGGTATGAGGGGGGAGCAGCGGGGGATTTCAGAGTCACTGGCCGCAGTCTCTTCTCCCTGCTGGTGGCAGCGGTCTGTGTCCCTTTCACAGACTGGTGTAGCCGGCACGAGAGGGGAGAAGACACTGCGGCCGGTGACTCTGAAATCCCACGCTGCCCCCTCTCGTACCTCCGCTGCTGCTGCTCCTCCGTCCTTCCGTCCCTTAACCCCTTCATGACTGAGCTAGTTTTTAGTTTCTGTTCCTAAATGACTGACACACTTTTTACATTTTTGCTGTGTGATTCTTCCACAGCAGCAAGTTTTGATTATTATTATTATTTTTAGAATTTTTTTAATAATAATTATAGTATACAAATATATTTA
>NW_017306367.1:207171-213596 GCF_000935625.1 Nanorana parkeri
CTTTGTAAAAAAAATAAGTGTAAAAAAAAAAAGTTTTTTTTTTGTCAGTTTATATCAAGCAATCACTATGACTGCATAATAAATTAACTTTTTACAATTTTTAGTTATCATCAGGCTGCTCCAAGCTTAGGAACAGCTAATAATAACTTAAGAGACTGATCCTGACAGCATGTCAGAATCAGATCTCACTAAAGGTCTTTGATCGTTCCTAGACGATCAAAACTGATACATTTCACTCGAGATACATTTGTATCTAGTGGTTGAAATGTATCATTTAACATCGGGCCAGGCTCTCCAGCTGTCAAAACGAATAGCAGAGAGGTGAGTCACTGCTACCTCTCTGCTATCTTCAGCTGTCAGATACGGGATCGCTATTTAGCGAACCCGTATCTGAATGTAAAGGCTTCATTCTTTCATTCATGAAAGAAAGAAGCTTTTAAAAAAGCTTAACTATTTCATTAATGAATGTCTCAATAGTGAGGCATTAATTAATGACTGGAACTGCTGAGAATCAGCAGTTACCAGCATTACAGAGGCTAATATAACTCGGCACGTACAGTGTACGTGGCCAGTCATATAGCCACTTTGTGACGGGACGTACACTGTACGTCTCCCGTCACGAAGGGGTTAAGACAGTTCACAGTGTTACAAGTGTCCGCTCCTTTTGCACTTGATTAAACTGTCTGCTGGCCTGAGATTGTGTCCCGCGAGCTGGAAAATCTCTGTGCAGGGTGAGGCCCATGCTCGGTTCAGACTTGTGTATAGTCACGTGGGATTAAGGTACAGCGGGTTTGGGCCGGGCGTGCGCCACAAATGGGACTTCTGGTATTAGTATCTGCAATTACTGAAAAAAAAATATAATAACGGTACTCGATACTGAAAAACCGCTATTGGTGCATCCCTACTATTTAATATGTTGCCGAACCAGCAATTTATTCAATGAAAGTCATCTCATGAAATCCAAATCAAATCAATATTTGGTGTGACAATCCCTTTTGCCTTTAAAACAGCATCAATTCTTCTAGGTACACTTGCACACAGGAAGGAAGTCAGCAGCTAGGTTGTTCCAAACATCTTGGAGAATCACAGATCTTCTCTGGATGTAGACTGCCTCATATCCTTCCGTCTCTTCATGTAATCCCAGACAGACTCTAGGATGACATCAGGGCTCTGTGGGGGCCAAACCATCACTTCCAGCACTCGTTCTTTACGCTGAAGATAGTTCTTAATGACATTAGCTGTATGTTTGGGGTCGTTGTCCTGCTGCAGAATAAATTTGGGTAATAAAAGGTAATAAATTACCTCCAACTCCATTGGCAGAAATACAGCCCCCGACTTGCAAGGAACCTCCGCAATGCTTCACTGTTGCCTCCATACACTCATTATACAGCTCTCCAGCCCTTCACTGAACAAACTGTCTCCTGCTATAAATATTTCATATTTTGACTCATCAGTCAACACCTGCTGCCATTTTTCTGCACCCCAGTCCCTATGTTTTAGTGCATAGTCGAGTTGCTTAGCCTTGTTACCACGTTAGAGGTATGGCTTTTTGGCCGCATTTCTTCCATGAAGACCACATCTGGTCAGTAGATGGGTGTACCTGGGTCCCACTGGTTTCCACCAGTTCGGTGTTGATGGCACTGCTGAACATCTTCTGATGTCAAAGGGACGCAAGCATGATGTGTCTCACCTGCTGCATTAAGTTTCCTTGGCTGACCACTGCGTCTACAGGCCTCAACGTTGCACGTTTCTTTGGGCTTTTTCAAAAGAGCTTGAATAGCACATCTTGAAACCCCATTCTGCTTTGAAATTTCTGCCTGGGGGAGACATTGCTGATGCAGTATAACTACCTTGTGTCTTGTCGCTGTGCTTAGTCTTGCCATGGTGTATGACCTGTGACATGAAACGGTCTTCCACAACCTCACCTTAGTAGCAGGGCTTGGCTATTCCTCACCCAGTTTTAAGCCTCCTACATGGCTGTTTCAGTTAATGACTGTGTTTCAACTTACACATGACATTGATGATAATTAGCACCTGCTTGGTATAATTGGTTAATTATACACCTGACATATCCTACAAAATCCCCAACTTTGTGCAAGTGTAAAAGGTGCCCATACACCTTGCGATTATCGTACAATAATCGCAAGGTGTATGGAAGGCGTGCGACCTCTGCTACTGTAAGGTTGCACAACTTTTTTCTTACAAGCATGTTCGAAAACCCGCTGAGAATCGTACGATTGTCGAACAGGCAGGTGTGCGCAAGTGCACACTGCCCGTTCAGCATTGCAGTCATTGGAAGCCCGCCCCTCAGGGGGGTGGGCTTGCGATGATCGCAAGTACGATCTGCCTGTCCAAGATGGGCAGATCGTACGTTTTTTTAATTACCTTACAACCATCGCAAGACAAAAGTCTTACGATGGTTGTAAGTAGGGATGTCCCGATGCTGGTAGGGATGTCCCGATGCCACTTTTTCAGGCCCAAGTACAAGTACATCCCCTCATGTACTTGCCGATACTTTTTCTTAAAAGGGACAAGTGACTTTAAATGATCCATAGTACAACTACATGTTATGTACATGTTACCATGGATCATGGTTTTACCTATTCATGTTAGCAGCGGAGAATTGAAACTCTTTTGCTGGAGTGTAGAGGAGGTGTGTGCTGTATATATGTACTACATATATATTACACACGTCCAGTACACTATAGCAATAGATTTACAGCCAGCCCCGTCCCAGCTTCCCTTACTCACAGTTTCACTCCGATCCCTGTTGCCTCACGCGATGCCTCTTGTAGTCGGCGCTGGGCAGGATCGCTGCATCGCATCTCGGTGCTCAGCTTGTGGGAGGCGCTCACAATTCTGCCCTGCTAACATGAATAGGTAAAACCATGATCCATGGTAACATGTACATAACATGTAGTTGCGCTACGGATCATTTAACCCATTCATGTTGGCAGGGGATTATTGTAAATCTATTGCTGCAATGTACGGGACATTTGTGCTGTATATGTACAGTACAGGCTGATATACAATTCTGCACTGCTAACCAATGTAGAGCTGCAACAACTAATCGATTAAAATCAATGAGAATAGTTTGCAACTATTCCCATCATCAATTAGTTGATTTTCGATTAGTTACTGGCAGCGGAGGTACGAGGGGGGATTCAGAGTCACCGGCCGCAGTCTCTTCTCCCTGCTGGTGCTGGCTGCAGCGGTCTGTGTCCCTTTCACAGACTGCTCTAGCCGGCACAAGAGGGGAGAAGACACTGCGGCCGGTGACTCCGAAATGCCCCACTGCCCCCCCTTGTACCTCTGCTGCTCCTCCGTTAAGACAGTTCACAGTGTTACAAGTGTCCGCTCCTTTTCCACTTTTGGTTATATATCTCAAAGTATCAGCTGTCAGTGCTCCTTATTTGTTTAATAATGCACTCACCAGACGTACCCAGACGTTTTCACTCTTAATCAAAGAAGGGAAGGTCCGTTCTATGTGTAGTCAAAATTTAGGGCTTCTCTCCTCTCCACCACCCGTGAAAACACAGAACGGAACTTCCCTTCTTTGAGAGCGAAAACTTCTGGGTAAGTCTGGTGAGTGCATTATTAAACAAATAAGGAGCACGGACAGCTGACACTTTGAGATATATAACCAAAAGGAAACAGTTTAATCAATTGGAAAAGGAGTGGACACTTGTAACAATAGCCAGCCTGCTATTGTTTTTTTTTAAATTGCAATAGCAGGCTGGCTATTGCATCCACCCACTGCCTGCTGTCAATCAGCAGAGGAGGACCTGATGGAGAACTTTCTCCTCCAATTCCCTCCTCTGCTGATTCACAGCAGGCAGTGGGCGGATGCAATAGCCAGAGCCTGCTATTGTAATTAAAAATATCCAATAGCAGGCTGGCTATTGCTCCCAGCCACTGCCTGCTGTATTTACATTCAGCTGCCTCAGAGACCCCTAATGTCACCTTAAAGAGAACCTGTCACCTCCAATACAAACGCACGTATACTAACAGAAAAACAAGCCGGTTGCACCTACATAGAAAAACGACGATTGCGCTACACATATCAGGTATCTTCACGTATTTTATTTTACATTTTTTTTTTAATCCAATTAAATCGAAGTGAATAATGGGCTAACTTTTATAAAAATAATTTGAATTATGAAAATGATCGTTAGCTGCAGCCCTAAACCAATGTTACGTGGAAATCCAGCAATGTACCACTTTCCCAGGGCTCAGCAGTCCCATGTCAATCTTGCATCAACAAACTTCAAAGCAATAATCTTTCTGAGAGGCTGCCATCCACACGGATATTGGGATATAGCCTCATAGTACATGCAAAAACAAAAGAACAGTGCCTTCTCCTAGTGTATTAAAAACTTTATTAACAATAATTCAAAAGTGGTAAAACTACTCACATGTGTAGAGTAAATAAAAGCAATTTATACATAAACCAGGGATAACCAAGGCTGAAGAGTTCTGAAGGGGTGATCACCCCCCAAAACACATCAGCTATTCAGCCTTGGTTGCCCCGGGTTTATGTATTCATAGCTTTTATTTACTCCACACGTGAGTAGTTTTACCACTTTTTAATTATTGTTAATAAATGTTAATACACGAGAAGGAACTCCTGAGCAATTTCTGATTCTTAGATAAGTAATTATTGACACTAGGGATGCACCGATACTAGTATTGGTACGGTACCGATGCCAAGTATTTGGGTGACTATTTGGACTTGCTTCCGGTCAGAGAGCAATTTCCTCTGAATGGCAGTGCCGCGAGTGAACATGGAACCAACTTCCCAGCCGGCTCCATGATATTTGGCCATTAGGAAAGCACAGCATTGCAGATAGTGTGCGCCGAGTGGCGCCCCCCATAGCAGGGCACAGTACTCATCAGCTGCACACTGACAGCTCTCCCCATGCATCTCTGGATTCTGTTCAATTGTGACATCACCGGCTAGATGGCAGGGCCAGCAGACTGCACAAGCATCCAGGGCCCTCTGCCCGTCGACCGCAAAACCATCTCGATGCCGATTGGCCGGGAAGCCGGCTCCATGCCAATTGGCTGGTATGCATCCCTAATTGACACCATTGATCTTTTATATATATCTGTAAGCAGGGGTCCGGAATTCCTATCGCCCAGGCAATGTAGTCCCAGGTGCCGGGCAGGCAGTTTTTTTTTACATTTAGCCCTGCTTCGGGCAAGCAGGAATAAATGTACAGTGGGCAGCCGATGCACTTTTTATACAAGTGATCTGATTACTTGTACCAGCCTGATTGTCTGCTCTCTTCCCTCCCCACCGTGGTTTTTGGGGTCCCCCGCTCTTTTGGGGGACCCATGACCACGGCAGATAAGCTCAAGACGGAGAGCAGGCAGCAAATTAATTAAATAAAAAAAAGTTAAAATAGAATATGGTAGCAGAACTCTTACTCGCACAATGTGCCTTAAACCTTTCGCTGCCAAGCCCTCCTGAACATTTTGCACCTCAGCTGGCCACGCCATTTTTGCAATTTTTCCCATTGATATGATTTTCAACTGCTGCGTTGCTAGCGTTTGTAAAAGACCCCCAAATATTAAACCAATAGAAATACACAATTCGATTGATAAATCCATAAAATCAGTATCCGTGCACAATTTTTTTTTTTTTCTGACTAAATCTAAAAGATAAAACTGTATTGAGTTAATAAATAACAAATATTTGCAAATTTGAAATTGCGCCTTCTTGCGAAAAGGTAAATAAATGAAGAAACGCAAAACTGCAAATAAGCGATTTATGTTAAAAAAATGTTTTTGCGCTGTGTTGGTGTTTGTGTTAAAATGATACAGGTGTATATTTAATTGCAACACAAGGTATCACAATGCACGGCAAAGCGTCACAAAGCTTTGCCAAGCGCTGCCACAGTTAAAATAATGTTTTTCAAAAAGGAAAAAAAAAAAAAGAGAAAAACTCACGCACTGTGATGCGTTCTAACAATGCACTGCAGCGCATGTGCATGGCCTACACCACAATATGGTGCACGTGTATGTTATGCGTGTGTGGGGGGAGAGGGGGGGTTTGTTTTTTGTTCTATTAGGTTTTTTTTCCCCAAATTTTTAAAACATTTTTTTTTATTTAATTTTTTTTTTAAATATATTATGTGTATATATTTTTTTTACTGTTGGGGGGGCTACAGTGAAATATCTGGGGTCTAAACAGACCCCTGACATTTCCCTTTTGAAATAGAAATTGAGGACGCAGAGTCCTCAATTTCCTTTTCTGCACTAAATGACGCACTGCGATGCGTTATAACGCATTGCAGCGCATGACGTACACCACAATATGGTGCATGTGTATGTTGTGTGTGTGTGTAGGAGGGAGTTGTGCTTTTTTTATTAGTTTTTTTTTTTTACAGGCAGGGATCAGAAGCTTAACATGCCGGGGGGGC